>NC_057721.1:2951164-2959603 GCF_004010195.1 Chiloscyllium plagiosum | reverse complement strand
AACCGGAGCACCCGGAGGAAACCCACGCAGACACGGGGAGAACGTGCAAACTCCACACAGTCAGTCGCCTGAGGCGGGAATTGAACCCGGGTCTCTGGTGCTGTGAGGCAGCAGTGCTAACCACTGTGCCAAAGGCACAACAGAAATATGGAGACTGTTTAAGGACCACTTGTTGTGAGTGTTGGATAACTTTGTCCCACTGAGACAGGTAAGGAATTGTAAGGTGAAGGAGCCTTGGATGACAAGAAAAGAGGAGCTTCTCGTCAACAAGAAGAAAGAAGTTTACTTAAGGTTGAGGAAGCAAGGATGTGGTACAGTTTTAGACGATTAGAGGGTAGTTAGGAAAGAACCCAAAAATGGACTGAGGAGAGCTTGAAGGGGGCACAAAAAAGTCTTCGCGGGAAGGATTAGGGAAAACCCAAAGGCGTTCTACACTTACATGAGGAATAAGACATTGATCAGAGAGAGAGTAGGGCTGATCGGGGATAGTGGAGGGAACTTGTGCCTGGAGTCTGAAGAGGTAGGGGAGGCTCTAAATGAGCTTTTTGCTTCAGTATGCACCAGAGAGAGGGACCTTGTTGATACTGAGAACATCATGGACCAGGTTAATAAGGTTGAACAGCTTGATATTAAGAAAGTGGATTAGCTGGGAATTCTGGGAAGCATCAAGATAGATACAACCCCAGGGCCGGACCAGATATATCCTAGGTTACTACAGGAAACGAGGAATGAGATTGCTGCACCTCTGGTGATGATCTTCCAAACAGTGAAGACATCATTGAGGAGTGGGATAGTTTAGTGAACTCTCTGTTTCAGGAATAAAGAACCCAGTTGAAAGTTGTTGGCAGCAGTTTGAGGACATATGTAGGAATAAGATGGGGAGGACTAATATTATTGGGCATGAGCTGGAAGCAGGGAATGCTATTCTGATAAAACAACACCCCTACAGACTTCATCCTTTCAAAGCCACACAGGTCCTGAAGGAAGTGGATGCAATACTCAACGAAGATATCATCGAACCGAGTCAGACTGAGTGGAGTTCGCCAATTGTGATGGTTCCCAATTTTGTGTGGACTATTGGAAGGTCAACGCTGTAACAAAATGTGACTCATACCCAATACCAAGTTTGGAGGACTGTATAGCGAAGGTTGGACAAGCCAGTTACATCACAAAGTTGGACTTACTGCATGGTTATTGGCAGGTACCTTTATCAGAGAAAGCGAAAGATGTTTCTGTGTTTGTAATCCCAAATTGGCTATATCAATTCAAAAAGATGTCTTTTGGAATAAAGAACGCACCAGCCATATACCAAAGACTCAAGAACAGAGTTGTGGCTGGGTTAACAAACTGTGCAGTTTATCTGGAAGATGTAGTGATCTTTAGCGAGTCATGGAAAGATCATATAGCACAGTTGGCAGAGCTCTTTGAATGATTATGGGAAGCTGGTCCTCCCTGATGGTATAATGGTTAGCATTCGGCACTTTTATTGCTGCAGCCTGGGTTTGATTCCCTGTGTGAGTTTGCAGGAAATTGAATAACATGAAATGAACTAAAAATCCCTTATGGGCAGCATGGTGGCTCAGTGGTTAGCACTGCTGCCTCACAGCGCCAGAGACCCAGGTTCGTATCCAGCCTCGGGCGACTGTCTGTGTGGAGTTTGCACATTCTCCCTGTGTCTGCGTGGGTTTCCTCCAGATGGTCCAGTTTCTTCCCACAATCCAAAGATGTGTAGGTTAGGTTCATTGGCCATGCTAAATTGCCCATAGTGTTCAGGGATGTGCAGGTTAGGTGCATTCGTCAGGAGAAATGTACAGTAAAAGGGTAGGGGAATGGGTTTGGGTGGGATACTCTTCAGAGGGTCGGTGTGGACTTGTAGGGTTGAAGGGCCAGTTTCCACACTGTATGAATTCTATGAAAGCAAAACTAGCGATAAGCTTAAAGAAAACAGAATTCGTGAAGGCAGAAGAGACATTCTTGGGACATAACATCAGTCATGGAAGGATAATTCCAAGGAAATGTGAAGATGAAGGTTATTGAGGAATTTCCACGATCAACCATAAACAAAGAGGTGCTTCGATTTTTGGGACTAAGCGGATTCTACAGGAAGTTTGTTCCAAAATTCAGCAGCATGGTGGCACAGCTAACAGGTTTAGTAAAGAAGAACACAAAATTTTGGTGCACAGAACAATGCCTGGAGGCATGTGAGAATTTAAAAGCAGTATTAACCACCGCACCATTTTAGCTACACCAAATTTTTTGAAACCCTTCAAAGTTGCAATTTATACTAGCAATATAGGAGTTGGAGCTGTCCTGCTACAGGAAGATGATGATGGAATTGAACGGCCAATTGGTTACTTTTCAAAGAAACTCAACACCAACCAGAGAAAATACTCTACCATTGAAAAAGTAATATTGAGTTTGGTACTGGCCTTACAACATTTTAATGTTTATGTGACAAACAATGGGACAGAGGCAGTTGTGTACACAGACTACAATCCTCTTAATTCTTTGAATGATTTAAAGACAAAAATGAGACTCTTTCGTTGAAGTCTTATGTTACTGACTTTTAATTTAAAAATTGTACATGTTGCGGGTCATAAAAATACGATAGCAGATGCCTTATCGTGGATTTAAAGAAAAAAAGTGCAGATACGATTAAACAGATTCCAATGTGTGTGTGCAGAATTTAAAATGAACTTAGATTAATGACCTATGTATTTCATTGTAATGGGATTAAGAATTAGAATAAAAAAAGAAGCCATCTTTTCATTATGATGGCTCATATTTTTCTTAAGGGGAGAGATGTTCTGAAGTTGACGGTGTGTACTGTACCCAAGAGAGAGTGAAAGCTGTTTGGAACTGAGAGCTTACAAGCACCTATGATATAACAAGAAAGCAGTCTGTAAAATTGAAAATATGTAACATTTGGCTGTGAAATGGAATACCTGAGTTGGTTGTTGTTTTGACTACAACTTGCATTTAACTGATTAGTTTAAATTATGCCCCAGGATACTAAAACCCAATCAAGTTTGAATTTTATTGGTTTGCCAACATTGAACCAATGAGACAATCCAATTTTGGGGATACAAAAAGGCAGAAAATCGGACAGAGTAACTGCCATCAACACAGATCCATAAAATTAAGAAGCACACTTTATCAATAGTACCTGTTCATATGGAACATATTTGCAGTAAAAAGAATGAAGATGACCCAGGGAGATCTTCAGCAGGAAGAAGACAGATACCAAAGGTAAGTTGATGTAATTTTAATAAGTGTTTTATTGCAACAGTATATTGTTATAGAGTTGGAGGCAGGTAATAAGCAGTTAAGAGAAAGGGAGGCTTAGAGTTATAAATAGTAGTTGTTTAATGTTCATTTTTAGAGTTAAAGAATAAATTGATATTATTTTCTTTAAATAGGTGAATTTGGGAGTTCTCTGTCACTCATATTTTAACAGATTATGAGGCAAGGTGAGTTTTTCTGGTTGTTTGGTTTAATTAACAGAAGGGTTCACCACCACATCATAACAGTGGGACTACCTACAGCATGTGGGACTGTAACAGTTCAAGAAGGCAGCTCCCCACCACCTTCTCAAGGGGACAACTAGAGATGGGGTAAATGTTTGGGTAGAGAATGGTCTGTGAATGACCAGAGAGAAATGAGTAGATACAACCTGTCTCGCACATCCAGATTCCTTTGCCACTCGTTTGGAAAACCATCATTGTCTTGTTTTATTTTCCTGAATGACCACTCCCTTGGAGGCAGAGGTCAGATATGACGTTTTACCTCAGAAATCAACTCACGATTTCGTAAACACAGTTCCTTTGACATCTCTTCATGCAGTATCAAACAAAAAATTAAATTTCAAAGGAAAGGGCTGTTCTGTCATCACAGTGAAATCAAAAGAGTGGACAATGATGTACGTGTAGTTGGACATGCACAATGTTTAGTGCCTCACCCTAATATCCCCAAGGGACAGTTAAGGGGTGACTGCATCACTGTGGGGGAGGGTAGGGGTCATATGTAGACCAGACCAGATAAGATTTCCTTCCCTGAAGGGACAGCATAGTGTCCCAGTTGGGTTCTCCCACAATTAACAAAGATTATCATGAATCTTAATTTTGGATTTCACTTTATTAAAAACGAAATTCAAACCCTACAATCTGCCACACGTCCCCAGCACACAGCCTGTACCCCTGGATCAGTCGCCTAGTCATTATACTGCTAGGACATTATCACCCCCTGCTGGATATTATCAGAAAGAAACATCTTGTACAGCAAAATAAAATGCAAAGCCCCTCCAGAAAGGCCTTCAGAACGATAAAGGATTAACTGGCTATGAGACAAAACATGGGCGTTGGAGAGATGGTGGGTGGTAGGTGGGTTGAGGGGGAAGAAATTAGAATAAACATTGAAGATTCCAAGTAAACAGCACCCCTCTTGGATAAGATTAAGTGCACCCTGTTTGGTTGAATGAGGATACATAACTAAAGATAACAAATGCTGGAGAGCAAGTTAACATTTCATGTCAGGATAACTCTTCATCAGAGCTGAGGTCAAGTGTGGAGGTGACACCATTTATGCTATAGATTTAGCGGGGGTGGATTGTGGGGTAGGTAGTGTAGGGTGCTGGTGATGAAAAGATGTTGACAGGTCAGATTAAGTGGTTGGAATGTAAGGATGGCAGAACAATACTGTGTCTCCTGCCAGACACTAAGTCCAGAAAACTGTAAAATGCCTAGTTTGAAGACCGCAGTGTTAAAATGTCCAGCTACAGGAAGTATTCTGCAAAATGGTCATCCAGTCTGCCTTTGGTTTCTCCAATGAGGGGTCAGTCATGTTGGGTGCAGTGAGCACAATACACAAGATTGGAGGAGGTACATGAGAAATGCTGCTTCAACTGGAAAGACTGTTCAGGCCCTTGGATGGTGAGCAGGGAGGAGGGGAAGGGGCAGGTGTTGCACATTCTGTGGTTACATGGGAAGGTGCTCTGGAGAGTTGAGTTGGCGTTGGTGGCTGTGAAATGAACTAGGGTGTCCAGTAAGGAGTGATCCCTGTGAAATGCAGACAAGAGGAGTTAGGGGAAGATGTATTTGGTGGTGGCGTTTCGCTGGGGTTGTCGGAAATGGCAGAGAATGGTCCTTTGAATGCGGAGGCTGGTGGGATGAAAGGTGAGGTAATGGGGAACCTGAACACGCTGCTGTGAGTGATGGGAGGGAGCAAGGGCAGAAGCATGGGCAAGAGGTCAAGTGTGCTTGAGGGCCCTGTCAACCACAGTGAGTGGGATGCCATGGTCATAGAGGAGCAAACTGTCTCAGCAGTGCTGTTTTGAAAGGTGGCATTACCCAAACAGATGTGACATAGGTGAAGCAACTGGGAGAATGGGATGGAGTCCTTGCAGGACATGGAGGGTCATCAGCTGTAGTGACGGTAGCTGTGGGAGTCAGTGGTTTTGTAGTGGATGCCAGTGGACAGTTTATTGTCCAAAACTGAGACAGAGATGTCAAGGAAAGGAAGTGTTGGGAATGGACAATGTGAAAGTTATAGAGAGGTGAAATATGGAGGCAAGATGAACAAAATTTTCAAGGTCCTGGTGAGAGCATGAAGTGGCACCAAAGCACTCATTGATTTACTGAGAAGGGGGTTGTGGGAGGGGGCCAGTGTCGGACTGGAACAAGGATCATTCTACATACCCAATAAAGAGGCAAGGCATAAGTGGTACTCATGCGGGTGCCCATAGCCACTCTTTTGACTTGGCAGAAGGGAGATGAATTAAAGGAGAAATTGTTCAGCCAGGTGGAGGAGAGTGGTAGTGGATGGGGATTGTTCAGGTCTCTGGTCGAGGGAGAAGCTGAGAGCTCTCAGACCATCCTGGTGGGGAATGGCGATATAGAGGAATTGGACATCCATGGTGAACAAGAGACAGTTAGCGCCAGGGAACTGGAAATTGCCAATATGGAGGGCATCAGAGGAATCGTGGATGTAGATGGGCAGGGTCTGGACAGGTGGACAGAAGATGGAGTCAAGATAGGAGGAAATGAACTCGGTGAGGCAGGAACAGGCTGATATGATGGGCCAACCAGGACAATCTGGTTTGTGTATTTTGGGGAGGAGGTGGAAGAGGTCTGTCCTGAGACTACCAGGTTGGAGACAGTGGAGGGAAGACCTCCAGAGGTTATGAGGTTGGTGACAGTCTTGATGTTTAGATGTGGGATCATGGTCCAGGGGCGGTAGGAAGGTGTGTCCAAGAGCTAGCATTGAGCCTCCACAAGGGAAAATTAGTGCACCAGATTACAAGAGCATCACCTTTCGCAGTGGTTGGACAACAATGTTAAGGTTGGACTAAGAGAGCAAAGTGTGGCAGTTTCAGAAGGGACTAGGTTAGAGTGGGTCAGTGTCAGTGTCATGTCGCCAGTTTTCAATGAAAAGATTGAGGACGGGTATGATGTCAGGGGAAGGGATCAGTGGAACAAGGGACCTCCAACCTTGTAGTCTCCCATCCCTGGATAGTCTGTTTCCACCAACTTCCCAAACTCCACAAAGCAGACAGGTGAGCAGGTCTGGAGATTGTAATTGATCACATCACAGAGATCTACAGCTCAGAGAAATAAGCTGTTCAGCCTATTGAATCCACACCAGTCAAAAACAACCTCCTAATTGTTTGAATACCCATTTTCTCAGAGCCTTGTATGCCTTGGCTTCGCAAGTGGGCATTCAAATACCATATATACTCGAGTAATAGTTGATCTCGTGTAAAAGTCGACTCTCTATCTTTGGCCAAATAACTTGGAATTTTCCATACATCTCGTGTAAAAGTTGACCCTAGTTCTTCACAGATAACAGATCGACGTCAATGTGCCACCCGTCACATACTGCTCCAGCTTTCCAGTCTGCCGGGTGTTCCGCCCCACTCCCAATCTTCCAGTCCGCTGGCTGTTGTGCTCCGCCCTGGGTTTTCAGAATTACCACAACTCTTTTTTCCCTATATTCTTTTAGAGATCATTTGGGCTTCTGCTAATAACATAGTATGAATTTTGACGGGTATGAATTTCAGCCCCTGAAAAGTAGTGCCCATGTAATACTTGACCCCATTAATTTAAAGGTAGTCAACAGAATTCGACTATTACTCGAATGTATATGGTTCTTCTTCAAGGCGGTGAGGATTTCTGCCTCTCCCAACCTTACAGGCAGTGAGCTCCAGATTCCACTCACCCCTCTGGGCGAAAAATGTTTTACCTCACATCCCCACGAAAGCTCCTGCCCCTTACCTTCAGTCAATGCTCCCTGGTCAATCATCCCTCCACCATGCCTGCAATCCCTACAGAGTAGAAAGCTCAACAATGCCTCCAGTTCCTCAGAAGGCTAAGGAAATTCAGCACATCCACAAGGACTCTGACCAGTTTTCATAGCTAAACTATAGAAAGCATCCTATGCGGATGTATCACAGCTTAGTATGGCAACTACTCTGCACAAGACTGTGTGAAATCATAGAGAGTTGTGAACACGGCACAGTTCATCACGCAAACCAGCCTTCCACCTATACTTCCCGCTGCCCTGGGGAAAGTAGCCAACATAATCAAGGACCCTTCTCACCTCAGTTATACACTCTGCCATCCTCTTCCATCAGACAGAAAATACAAAACTTTGAAAACATGTCCCAACAGATTCAAGGAGAACTTCTTCCCTGCTGTTATCACACTTTTGAACAGATCGTGCATATATTTGAATTGGTCTTTCTCTGTAACTTCTCTGTAGCTGTAACATCAAAACTGCATTTTGTTCTGTTACCTTGATGTTGTTATGTAAGATATAATTTGTAGATAGCATGCAAACAATATTTTTCTCTGTATTTAGATACACGTGACAAAAATAAACCAAATCAAAAAGAGGCCATTCAACCCATTGACTCTGCACTGACTCCCGGAAGAGCATCCTCCCCAGCCCAGTAACCCCACATGGGATTATTATCATGGCTAACCCACCTAACCTGCATACTTTGGGCAATTTAGCATTCAACCTAACCTGCACATTTTTGGACTGTGGGAGGAAACTGGAACCCCCCAGACAGATATCCACGCAGACACAGTGAGAATGTGCCAACTCCACACAGATAGGCAATTGAGGCAGGATTCAAACCTGGGTCCCTGGTGTGGTGTGGCATCTGGGCTAACCATTGAGCCACTGTGCCCCCTTAATAAGGCTGGGTTGTACAATGATACACTAGCAACATTGTAGTTCATGGACTTTGTTAATTGACATTAACCAATGATCTATATCCAGCAAAGGGGTTAGTAGTGATTTAATTTTGATTAAACTTGAACAGACAATGGGCAACCTGCACTGTGCACTCGTGTAGTTGACTATTGGGGTGGCTCAGTGGTTAGCACTGCTGCCTGATAGTGTTAGGGACTCGAGTTCGATTCCAGCCTCGGGCGACTG
>NC_057721.1:2934638-2951102 GCF_004010195.1 Chiloscyllium plagiosum | reverse complement strand
GGTCTGGGTGGGTTACTCTTCAGAGGATCAGTGTGGACTTGTTGGGCCAAAGGGCCTGTTTCCACCCTGTAGGGAATCTAATCTAAATTACCAGCAGCTTTCACACCTTCAATTGAACACTTCTTGGAACATTAATGTTGGACAGAATATCATCCGGGATGGGCTGGGGAAAATGTCGACCGACATCACTGGCAAAATTAAACGTCAATATTCACTGCACAAAATAAAAAGTGTTCACCAAATTTCAGTGAGCAGGCAACCGGAGAGAGTTGGTTCCAACTGCAACGTGTCTCTGCTTCTCTACGTTGGTGTGTGGTACTTTTTCTGACATCCGTGCATGTCATCAGCTTCTTTTGGCACTGTCCTTCCAAGTCACTGCTCTCGGAATGTAATGAAGAAAGGTTTCTTCTGTGATCCTCTAGGACTAAGCTGCATATCAGTCAGAAATTCAGTGCTATGCCTTGCCGAATAGCCAGTTTCTCCATCTCCTTGACTCCTCAGATCCAGACCCTGTGCATAATCATGTAGATCATCTTATGTCACTGGTTCAAAATCCATGAACTGCGCTCTGCGCTATTATTCTCATTTTTCCCTGATTGCAACAATTAGCAATGTGTACTAGATGCGCTACAAATGTTTGCTAAAGCCCTTTCCAAAGACAGCAGCATCCAAACCACTTCCATTTCGAAGGAAAAGGGCAGCAGATACATGGGAACACCACCCCCGGCAAGTTCAACTTCGTGTCACTCACCAGCCTGACTTGGAAATATATCAGCCGTTCCTTCAGTGTTGCTGGGTCAAAATCCTGGAATTCCCTCCATTAGGGCATTCTGGGTCTATCTGCAAAAGGTGGACTGCAGCAGTTCAAGAAGGAAGCTCACCTCCAGCTTCTCAAGGGGGCAACTAGGGATGGGTTAATAAATGCTGGGCCCAGCCAGCAAAGGCCATGTCACATAAAAGAATTTTTAAAATTGTGGGGCAGTTGTGTTTATTTATGTCTCTGAATTTGTGAGTGTTCTGGTGTGAGTCTGTGTGTGAGTGTTTTAGTCTGTGCATGTGCATGTGTCAGTATGTGCATGTGATAGTGTGTGCATGATAATGTAATAGTGTGAGTGTGAGAGAGTGTGATACGATATGTGATAGTGCGTGTATGTGAGTTTGTGTATCTGAATCTGTGTGTGCATATTGAGTGTGTGTATCTGTGTGTGAGAGTGCATATGTGAGTTTGCGTGTGACTGTGAGTGAGTGTATGTGAGTGTGTGCACACATGTGTATGTATGAGAGTGTGTGTGTATACATGTGTGAGTGAATGTGTGTGAGTGTGTATGCGAGTGTGTGTGTGTGTGAATACATCCTATCCGAGAGTTGCTTAAATATTCCTAATGTATCTGACTCTCCTACCACTGCTGGACTCTCCACACACCCACCACTCTGTGTAAAGAACCTACCTCTGAGATCTCCCCTAAACCTTCCTCCAATTACCTTAAAATTACGCCCCCCTCGTGATAGACATTTCTGCCATGGGAAAAAGTCTCTGGCTATCCACTCGATCTATGCCTCTCAACATCTTGTACACCTATATCAGGTCCCCTCTCATCCTTCTTCACTCCAATGAGAAAAGCCCCAGCTCCCTCAACCTTTCTTCATAAGACATGCCCTCCAGTCCAGGTAGCATCCTGGTAAATCTCTTCTGCACCCTCTCTAAAGCTTCCACACCTTTCCTATAATGAGGTGACCTGAACTGAACACAATACTCCAAGTGTGGTCTAACCAGGGCTTTATAGAACTGCACCAATAACCTTGCAGCTCTTAAACTCAATCCCCCTGCTAATGAAAGCCAATGCACCATACGCCTTCATAACAATCCCATCAACTTGGGTGGCAACGTTGAGGAATCTATGGAAGTGGACCCCAAGTCCCTCTGTACCTCCACACTGCCAAGAATCCTGCCTTTAACCCTATAATCTGCATTCAAATTCAACCTTCCCAAGTGAATCACCTTACACTTTTCCATGTTGGACTCCATCTGCCACTTCTCAGCCCAGCTCTGTATCCTGTCAATGTCCCACTGCAACATACAACAGCCCCCCACACTATCCACAAATCCACCAACTTTCGTGTTATTAACAAACTTACTAACCCATCCGAGTCATTTATAAAAATCACAAAGAGCAAAGGTCCCAGAACCATTCCCTGTAGGACACCACTGGTCACCAAACTCCAGGCTGTGTGCATCTTCCACCCTTTATGGGCAACAAGTTCCAGATTTCCCACCACCTTCTGTGTGAAAGGACTTTTCCTCATATTCCCTTGAAACGTCCTGCCGTTACCTTCAATCTATGCCCCCACCCCAGTCACTGATCCCCCCATCAAAGGGGGGAGGTTTCTTTCTGTCTACTTTATCTATGCCCCTCATCATTTTTTATATCTCAGTCACATCCCACCTCAATCTCCACTGCTCTAAGGAGAACAACCCCAGATTGTCCAATGTCTCTCCGTCACTGAAATTTTTCAGCCCTTAGGCAACATCCTGGTAAATCCCTTTTGGCATCATGTCCCAGTGCTATCACATCTCCCCCTAGAATGTGGATTCCAGAACTGCACACAATACTCGGTGTGTGGCCTATCTGACATTTTAGCATTGCCTCTCTGCTGTTAAACTCTAGTCTGGTTGAATAAAGGCAAGTACAGTATGTGTGTGTGTGTAACATGATATCTATGTGTGAAATAGCAGGCATGTGAGCGTAAATGTGTGTGTGAGATTATACTAGTGTATTGAGTGCATTTGTGCTTGTTTACAAGTTTGTGTGGGTGTGCGTTTTTCTGTATGAGTTCATACCTGTGTGCATTTGTGTGTCAGATTATATCCTGTGTGTTTGTGTATAAGATTGTGTGTGTGTATTTCTGTATGAGTTTATACCTGTGAGTGTGTGTTTGTGTGAGAGATTATATCTGTGTGTCTGTACATAAGATTATATATGTGCATTGAGTGTATGTTTGCATGTGAACTGATATGTGTGTGTGTGTTTGTGTACAAGATTGTGTGCGTTGTGGGTTTGTGTGTGAGATTATACCTGAGTGTTGTGTGATTGTGCATGTGATTATACTTATATTTTGTGTGTGTGCTTGTGTGAGACTTTACCTGTGTGTTGTGTTTGTCTGTGCATGAGATTATTTCTGTATGTTGTGTGTGCTTTTGTGTGTGAGATTATACACGTTGCTGTGTGTGTGTATCAATCTGTATGCTCGGGTGTGATATTTTGCCTGTGTGCCGTGTATCTGTGCGTGTATGTGAGATTATACATGCCGCTCAGTTTGGCTATTAACCTTATATCTGCCTCTCATGATTTTATTGAACTCTATAAGGTCTTCCTCAGTCTCCTACGCTCCAAGGCAAAACATTCCAGCCTATCCAACCTCTCCTTATAACTCAAATTTTAAAGTCCAGATAGTATTCAAGTAAATCTTTTCTGCACTTTTTCTAGTTTAATCATATCCTTTTTATAATCGACCGACCAGAACCGTGTGCCATGTACATTTTTGCATGAGGTTTATACCTGTGTGTTTTGTGTGTGTCTGTGTGTGTGTGTGTGAGTAAGCATGCATGCGAGTGTGAGATTACACATAGAACACAGTATAGTACAGCACAGAAACAGGGCCTTTGGCCTATGATCTTGTGCTGACCATGATGCCTGCACGTGGTCCAAATCCCACCATTCTTTGCTTATTCATGTGCTTCTCTAAAAGCTCCTTAGACTTCCCTGTCGTATATGGCCCACCACTACCTTGGCAGCGTGTTTCAGGCACCCACTACCCACTGCAAAAAACTCACGTCTCACATCTCCTTTGAACTTTCCCTCTATCACCTTAAATGCATGTCCCCCAGTATCAGACATTTCAACTCTGAGAAAAAGATTCTGACTGTCAAACCTATCTCTGCCTCAATAATTTTACAAAATGCTGTCTGGTCTCCCCTCAACCTCCGCCGCTCCAGAGAAAACTACCTACGCCTGTCCAGCCTCTCCTTATAACTCATACCCTCTAATCCAGGCAATATCTGGTATACCTGTACGTGTTTTAATGTGAGACGATACCTTTCTGGTGTGTGTGTGTGTGTTTATACCTGTGTATGTTTGTGAGGTTACACCTGTGTGTGTGTGTGCAATTATACATTTGTGTGTCTGTGTGTGAAAATATATCTATGTGTATGTGTTTTTCTGTGAGTTTACATCTGTGTGTCTGAGATGAGACCTGTGTGTATGTGTGAGAATTTATACCTCTGTGTGTATATTTGCGTGTAATATTCTACCTATGTCTGAGTGTTGCTTGTGTGTGAGATTATACCAGTGTGTGTCTGTGTGTCTATGTATTTTAGTTTGTTAATTCATTCATGGGATGAGGGTGTCACTGGCTAGGGGATCATTTATTGCCAATCCCTAACTGCCCAGAGGGCAGTAAAGTGTCAACCAAATTACTGTGGGTCTGGAGTCACATGTAGGTCACACATGGATGGCAGTTTCCTTCCCAAAGGGACATTAGTGAACCAACAATTGACAATGGATTCACGGTCATCATTAGGCTCTTAATCCCAGTTTTTTTAAAAATTGAATTCAAATTTTGCCATCTGCCATGGTGGGATTTGAACCTGCATCCCCAGAACATTATCTGGGTTTTTGGATTAACAGTCTAGCAATAACACCACCTGGCTGTCACCTCCCCTAATGCTATCCATGTGTGTCTTTGTGTGTGTGTGAGGTTATACATGTGAGCTGTGTGTGTTTACATGTAAGATTGTACGTGTGTGTCTGCCTGTTTGTGTGTGCTTGTATGAGATGATACCTGTTTTGTGTGTGTGTATGTGTGTTTGTGTGTCTACCTGTCTGTGTGCTTGTGTGAGATTATACCTGTTTTGTGTGTGTGTATGTGTGTTTGTGTGTCTGCCTGTCTGTGTGTGTTTGTATGAGATTATACCTGTTGTGTGTGTGTGTGTGCGCGTGTGTGTATTGAGAGACAGAGAGAGAGTGTGTGGGGTTGAGAGAGAGAGAAATTATACTTGTGTGTGTGTTTCTGTTGTGTGTGATTATGGACAGTTTGTATTATAATCTGTGAGGATCATGTTTGTGCATATACCTTAATAATGGGAGAAGTGACCCTCAGACTGGAATTGTTGAGCAGGATGATTCAGAAATGCAATCAATATTGTTTAGTGAGGGAGTTGGAGGAAGGATGGTGATATCCTCAATATGCACCTAATTCTATGAAACATTCAACTGGATGATAGAGAAATTCAAATTGTGGTATTAATTGTCCTGCCACTCTGCAAAAATTAGATTAAACTTCAGAATTCCAGAATTGGAATACAAATAAATGAGCAACAAACAAATACTGGCCCCGACTCGGCTCCCCATTCAACAAGATTGCAGCTGATTTGATTTTGACCTCAACTCTACATTCCTGCAAATATTCCCCCCCCTCAATAATTATTCCCTTGGGAATCAAAAATCTATCTCCCTCTACCTTAAAAATATTTAAAGCTTCTGTGCCCACTCTATTCACATGAAGGGAATTCCAAAGACTCAGAACCTTCTGACAGGGAGAGAGAGAAATCTTTCCCCAAACTCTGTTTTAAATGGGTACTCCCTTATTTTGAAACAGTGACCGAACCCAGTTTTAGATTCTGCCACAAGAGGAAACATCCTCTCCACATCGACTCAGTCAGGCCCCCCACTTCAGGATCTTATCTATTTCACTTCAGTCCCCTCTGAATCTCCAAAACTCCAGAAGACACAGTGCTTACCCAGTTTAGCCTTTTCCTCATGAGGCAATTTGCTCATTCCAGGGATTATTCTGGTAAATTTTCTCTGAACCGCTTTCAACATACTAACATCATTCTGTGAGGACGGTGAGCAGTACAATACAGTACTCCAGATGCAGTTACACTACTGTATAACTGGAGCAGCATGAAAATAAACCCTTCGAGTCAACTCATCTGTGCAGACCAGACATCCAATCTGATCTAGTCCCATTTTTGCTAGCATTTGGCCCATATCCCTTTAAACCCTTCCTATTCATATACCCAGGGAATTGGTTTAGCTCAGTTGGCTGGATTGCTGGTTTACAAAGCAGTGTAATACCAACAACATAGGTTTGATTACCCTCACTAATTTGACGTGGCACGAAGGACTCTCCTTCTTGGTATCTTCCCTCATCTGAGGTCTGGTGGCCTTCAGGTTAAATCATCACCAGTCACCTCTCTCTAATGAGAGAGCATCTCCTATGGTCTGGTAAGACTATGGCAACACAATAACAACATGCATGTACCCATCCAAATGGCTTTTAAATGAAATAATTCTACCTTCCTTTAGCAGCTCGTTCCAGACACGCACCACCCTCTGCGTTAAAAAGTTACCCCTCAGGTCCTTTTCGAATCTTTCCTCCCTAACCTTAAACCTATACTCTTTAGTTTTGGGCACCCCAAATCCTAAGAAAAAGACCCTGGCTATTCATCCCATCCAAGACCTCTGCATCCTCTCCCTATTCTGATATGGGTCGTGTTAAATACCTCATGAAACGTGGGTTGGAATATTGCCTATGAGTGCATTTTATTTTAAAATATATCGCCATAATGAAATATATGTTTGGTTGAGAGCAGCTTTTTTTTTTACACATAAAAGAATACGGTAGTTACACTGGGGTTGAGATCAAAATGCCTTTCTTTTGGAAGTCACCCATGTCCAAACTGACCAGATAGAAAGTTTCAACTGTGCCCCCAAAGCTGTTTCCAGATGGACGATACTTACTCGTGAAAGTGTTAAGGTGCGTCTCTTCATCACTTCATCTGCAGAGAAAAAATTGTATCAGTTAGTTTCATCAGGCAAAGGATTAATGATGAGAAACTTGTACAATCTTTTTATTGTAATGTTTTTTTATGGAAACCTGTCCTCCAATGTATAAGGGTGTCATGCCCTCTACTGGACAGAAAAGCAGTTGGAGTTGACTCATAAGGCAATGGAAACAAGCAGCAGTCATTAATTGCACGATCCTGAAACACATAAAACCTTTCTCGATTGCCTGTTTCTCAAACAGAAGGATGTTTCCAATGACCGGGAAGGAGTGGAGGACTGAGGGTCACAGTTTAAGTAGTTGGGGGAGGACCGAGATGAGGAGAAATGTCTTCACCCAGGGAGTGGGAACCTGGGACATTCTTTGTGATCAAGGCCAAAACATCGAATGTTGTTCAAGATGGAGTTGGATGGAGTTCTTTGGGCCTAAAGGGAGAAAGCAGGGAACAGGGCACTGACTCAGATGACCAGCCATGATCCCATTGAATAGGTGGAGCATACTGGAAATTTTGGACAGCTTACACTTGACCTTTATTTCTCTGTTCCCAGAAGAGAGCCAAAGTGAGCATGACATTTTTGGTGTCATATGTTTGTTGAAAATACAGTCAAGTTTGAACTTTCTTGAAGATATTCTGGGAAATTTGATGGTTTTTTTTTATTGTGGTATTGGGTCATCCACTATTAAACATTGTGCACTCATTAAGTTTGAGCAATTGTGCCAACTGACTGTAGTACTGTGGTGCAAGGAGCCACTCAAGTGGGGAGAGGGAAGAGAAATGGCATTGCAATTAGAAGCATAGACACTGTTCTCCATCACCAGGATCGAGAGTCCTGAAGGTTGTGTTGCCTGCCTGGTGCTCGGGTTCGGCATATCTCATCTGGGCTGCACAGGAACATGGAGTGGGAGGGTTAATGGAGTCATAGAGCCATAGAGTCCCACAGCATGAGACAGACACTTTGGCCCAAACTGGTCCATGCCGACCAAAATGTCCATCCACGTGAACCCCATTTCCCTGCGCTTGGCCCATATCCTTCTAATCCTTTCCTATCCGTGTATTTGTCTAAATGCCTTTTAAATTGTACCCGCTTCAACCATTTCCACAGGTAGCTCATTCTATATGCATACCACCATTCCATATGTGTAAGAATGTTGCCCCTCAGGTTCCCTTTTATTCTTTCCCCCCAACCTTAAACCAATGCTCTCTCATCTTCAAATACCCAAACTTGGGGAAAAGACTGAGTACATTCACTCTATCCATGCCTCTCATGATCGTATACACCACTGTAAGCCCTCTCCCCCCCAGTCCCCCAGTCTCCGACACTCAAAAGAAAAATGTCTCAGCTTGTCCAACCTCTCTCTATAACTCAGACCATTGAGTTCAGGCAACATCCTTGTAAATTTCTTCTTCACTCTTTCCAGTTTAATAACATCCTTCCTCTAACAAGGTGACTCAAACTGAACACAATACGCCAGCTGCAACCTCACCAACATCCTGTACAACTGTAACATAACTGCACCAGGCAGAGAGTGTTCAGCAGGAGAAGATAAAAGGTAGGGAGGAGGGACTTGGAGGAGGGGCGTTGGAAATGTGATAGGTACACAATACTCCAGCTGCAACCTCACCAACATCCTGTACAACTGTAACATAACTGCACCAACTTCTATACTCAATGCCCTGACTGATGACGGCCAGTGGGCCAAAAGCCTCCTTCACTGCCCTGTCTACCTGTGACTCCACTTTCAGAGAACTGTAAAGATCCAGTGGTCATGCTCCACAAAGGTACCAATGATCTCGGGCGGAGGTTCTTCTGAGGGAGTATGAACAGCTCGGATTTCAATTAAAAAGCAAAACCAAAAAGGCAATAATCTCTGGATTATTACTTGAGCCACGGGCTAATTGGCACAGGGTCAGCAAGATTAAGCAGGTAAATAGATAGCTCAAAGATTGATGTAAAAGAAATGGGTTTGAACTCATGGGACGCTGGCACCAGTATTGGGGAAGAAGGGACCTATTCCAATGGGTCGGTCTTCATCTGAACCAGGCTGGGATCAGAGTTCTAGTAAATCGCATAACTAGGGCTGTAGGCAGGGCTTTAAATTAAATGGGGGTGGTGGGGTGGGGTTGGGTTATAGGGGAAATTAGAAAGCCTGAAGGGGTAAGAGTGCAGACATCAGGGGAGGCTACTGAAATCTCCAGCACTGACACAAATACAACAGTGTTTGGAAACTGTTAGCAATCAAACTTCAAGCACACTGCACAAATGAGTCACAATGAGAAGAGAGTTGGTTAATACAGGACCGAAGATGTTATATCTGAATGCACACAGTATAAGGAACAAGGTAAATGAGCTTGTGGCACAGATCAAAATTGGCAGGCAGGACATGTTGGGCATCACAGAGACATGGTTGCAAGGGGATCAGGACTGGGAGCTGAATATCCAATGATATACATCCTGTCAAAAAGATAGGCAGTGGGCAGAGGGGGTGGGGGTTGCCTTATCAGTAAGAAATTAAATCAATAGTAAGAAATGAAGTAGGGTCAGATGGTGTAGAATCTGTGTGGGTAGAATTGAGGAACTCCAAAGGTTAAAAAATGCATAGTTGGAGTTATGTACAGTAGTCAGGAGCTGGGGCACAAGATACACTGGGATATAGAAAAGATATGTTGGAAAGGCAGTGATCGTGGAGAATTTCACTATGCAGGTGGACTGGGAAAATCAGGTTGGTCGTGGATTGCAAGAAAAGGAATTTGTGGAATATCTATGAGACGGCTTTTTTGAGCAGCTTGTGGTGGAGCCCACAGGAGAATTTAGTGTTGTGCAATAAGGCAGACTTGTTGAAGGAGCTTAAGGTGAAGGAACCCTTTGGAGGCAGTGATCACAACATGATTGAATTTACTCTGCAATTTGGAAGGGGGAAGATAGAATCAGGGGTAACAGTATTATAGCTGAATAAAGGCATCTACAGAGGCATGAGGGAGGAGCTGGGTAGAATTGACTGGGAGAGGAGCCGAGCAGGAAGGACAGTGGAACAACAATGGCAGGGGTTTCTGGGAGTAATTCAGGAGACAGAGATTCATCCCGAGGGAAAAGAGACATGTTACAGGGAGGATGAGGTAACCAAGGCTGACTAGGGTAGGCAGGGAGAGCATAAAAACAAAAGGGAAAGCATTTAATGTGGCAAAAGGCAATGGGAAACCAGAGGATTGGAAAGCTTACAAAGACTCACAAAGGACATCAAAAAAAGGAATAAGGAAGGAGAAGACTAAATATGAGGGGAAGCTAGCCGGTAACATAAAGGAAGACTGTAAGAGTTTCTTGAGATATATAAAGGGCAAACGAGAGGCAAAAGTGGAATTGGGCTCCTGGAAAATGGCACCAGAGAGATAGTAGTGAGGAACGAGTAAATTGGTGAGGAACTTTGTGTCAGGCTTCAAACTGGAAGACAGAGTAATAACCCAAAAATTCAAGAGAGTGAGGGGGCAGAACTGAGTATGGTGGTCATCATCAAGGAGAAGGTGCTAGAAAAACTGAATTGCCTGAAGGTTCTCCCCGTGTCTGTGTGGGTTTCCTCCGGGTGCTCCGGTTTCCTCCCAGAATCCAAAGATGTGCAGGTTAGGTGAATTGACCATGCTAAATTGCCCGTAGTGTTAGGTAAGGGGTAAATGTAGGGGTATGGGTGGGTTGCGCTTCGGCGGGGCGGTGTGGACTTGTTGGGCCGAAGGGCCTGTTTCCACACTGTAAGTAATCTAATCTAATGTGACATGTCTGTTTAACAAGGGAGTACGGTAAAGAAGGGAAAATTACAGGTTAATTAGCCTAACCTCTGTGGTGGGTAGGATCCTGGAATCCATTGTGAAGGATGAGATTTCTGAATACCTGGAAATGTATGGTAAAATCGGGCAAAGTCAGCCTGGTTTCATCATTGCTTGACAAATCTGTTAGAATTCTTTGAGGATGTAATGAGCAGGTTAGACCAAGGAGAACCAATGGACGTTGCCTGCCAAGGTGCCACATCGGTGGCTACTGAGTAAGATAAGGGCCCATGGTGTCAGGGGCAAGGTACTAGCATGGATACAAACCTGGCTGTCTGGCAGGAAGCAGTGAGTGGGGATAAAAGGATCCTTTTCAGGATGGCAGCTGGTGACAAGTGGTGTTCTGCAAGGCTCAGTGTTGGGACAACCTTTTACTTTAAACAGTAACAATCTAGATGAAGGAACTGTGGGCATTCTGACTAGGTTTGCAGACAATACAAAGATAGGTAGAGGGACAGGTAGCATTGAGGAGGTGGGAGGCTGCAGAAGGATTTGGAGAGGTTAGGAGAGTGGGTAAAGAAGTGGCAGGTAGAGTACGATGTGGGAAAGTGTGGGGTCATGCACTTTGATAGGAAGAATAGAGGATGGACAATTTCCTCAATGGGGAGAAAACTCATAAAGCTGAAGTGCAAAGAGACTTGGGAGTTCTAGTCCAAGATCCTCTGAAGGTAAACTTGCAGATTAGGAAGACAAATACAATGATGGCATTTATTTTGAGAGCACTTGATATAAAATCAGAGATGTACTTCTGAGGCTCTGCACAGAACACATTTAGAGTACTGTGCATAAATTTGGGCCCCATATCTCAGGAAGGATGTACTGGCCCTGGAGTGTGTTCAGAGGAGGTTCACTAGAATGATCCCAGGAATGAAAAGCTTAACATATGAGGAACGTTTGAGGAGTCTGAGTCTATACTCAATGGTATTTAGAAGAATGAGGGGGTATCTAATTAAAACTTACAGAATGGCCTGAACAGAGTGGAAGTTGGGAAATGTTTCCATTGGTCGGACAGACTAGGACCTGAGGGCACAACCTTAGGGTAAAGGGAAGACCTTTTTGAACGGAGATAATGAGAAACCCTTTCACCCAGAGAGTAGTGAATTCATTGCCACAGAAGGCTGTGGAGGCCAGGCCATTGAGTGTATTTAAGACTGAGATAGTTAGGTTCTAGATTACAGGGAGGAAGTAGGAGAATGGGGTTGACACATTGTCAGCCATGATTGAATGGCAGAGCAGACTCGATGGGCTGAATGGCCTAATTTTTGCTCCTACGTCTTGTGGTCTTCCTTCTAAACATGGTTATAAGGCAAAGAAAACCCAGTTACTAATTAGTGCAGCAAAGATTAGGAGATTGATGCGTGGCAGAGTGGCTCAGTGGTTAGCAGTGTTGCCTCACATCACCAGGGATCCGGTTTCGATTCCAGCCACAGCTGACTGTCTGTAGGGAGTGTGCACATTATCTTCATGCCTGCATGGGTTTCCTCTGAGTACTCCAATTTCCTCACAGTCTAAAGATGTGCAGGTTAGGTGGATTGGCCGTGCTAAATTTCCCATAGTGTCCAGGAGGGTGCAGGCTAGGGTGGATTAGCCGTGGGAAATGCAGGGTTACAGGAGCAGGGTGGGTCTGGGCGAGATGCTCTATGGGGGTGGGGGTGGGGTGATGTGGACTTGATGGGCCAAATGGCCTGCTTCCAAACTGTGTGGATTCTATAATGATACTAACCTAGATTCGTACTATTGACAGTGGCCAAGATTCCCCAGCTCTTCAGAAAAAAATTGCTTGATTTTCTTTCCATTTCACTCATTACTCGTGGATCTGTACACTATGCAGCATTGGATTTGTGAAGGCAAGGTAGTTGAATTTGTTAATTTCAACCAGATTTCTTGAATGATAATGAGGAATATTGATGCACTTGATGTGTGGCCTCTTGCTAAAGCTCTGCATGGCACTCTGACGAGAAAAATAAAAGCCAATGGGATCCACAGGAAAGCAACCCATGGATCCAAAACTGGCTGAGAGGCAGGAGGCAGAGGGTGTTGGTCTGGAACTGAAAGGTGACAGATTCAGAATCTCTCTCCATATTTAAGCAGGTTTTAGATTCGCACTTGAGTTGTGGGTCAAGAGCTGAGACATGGGATTAGTGCAATCAGATCTTCGTTGGCCACACGTAACAGAATGGGCCCAATGCCCCCATCTGTGCTGTGAACATCAATGAGTCCGGGGATTGGATGGCTATTTCTTCTGGATGCTAATTAGCTTCTGCCAAGCGCATGGGCGTACATAATACATTGGGGCTTTGCCCGAAGTGTGTGGTGTCGTATTAAACACATGAGTAACATTTGTCCTCAGTGTCTTTCAGAGATCTGGTTGTGAGATTGTACATAATGCAAAATGAGCACACTCCTTTCTGCCAAAGATGGATATTTGCAAAGTTCTGTAAATTATATTGACTTCTACTAGCTCCTGAGCTGTTCTGTAGAAACTTTCAAAACTTTTAAATGCAGAGTTGACATCAGTTGCAGTACGACTTCCCTACTCCTGCATTCCTAGACCCTTGAAATAAGGGCCCACATTCCATTAGCCTTTCCTGATTACCTGCTGCTCCTGTGTGCTTGCTTGCTGTGTTTTTTGAGCACAAGTTCCTTTGTGTTGCAGATTCTTGTAGTTTTCCTCCCTTTAAGCAATACTATTCTTATGTTTTACCTTCCCAAATGAACAACTGCACATTTTCCCATGTTATACTTCATTGATAATTATCTACACTCACCAATATCCTTTACTGGAAACTGACTGGTACATTTTAAATAGCATTAGTTCCCTTTGACCCAATAAGACTATGCATTTCAATGGTCATACCTCCAAATTATCCACCTTAATAATTAAAATGCTGTCATTAGGGTCTGCAGCATAGAAACAAATCCCATGGACCAGTCAAAAAAAACCCACCTCAGTATTCTCTAATCCTGTTTCCCTGACATTTAACCCAATGGTCTTGGCATCACAAGTGCCCACCTAATCCTTCTTCGATTTGATGAGGATTTCTGCTTCTATCACTCTTAGAGGCAGGTGAGTTCCAGATTTCCCTCTTCCTTCGGGGTGATAACTTTTCCCTCACATCACCTCGAAACTTTCTGCTCCTTCCATCTTTTCATTCTACCCCTCCCCACCATTACTGATCCCTCCATTAAGTGGGAAATGTTTTTTTCGATCTACTTTACCTGTCCCCCTCATAATCTTTGAATAGATTAATAATATGGGTATGTTGGCCAGACCAACAAAATGAGAACATTAACAAAGTGGTCTGTAAAATTTATAAGGGGTTTCTCAAATTCTTACCACCCACCACAAATTTATCTTCGGCAAGTTGATGAACTTACAATTGTCGATATTGTTGTCAAACGCAGTCCAGAGATTGGAACTAAATGAAAAAAAAATAAAATCCCATGTTAAGTTTGCTATTGAGGATTTACAAGCTGAAAATTGCTTGTGCCTGGGCAAGAATACATCTAGACATTCTTTTGAAAGTTTGATTTGATTTAATTATTGTCAAATGTACTGAGATACCATGAGAAGTATTGTTTTGTGCACTAACCAGACAAATCATACCTTACACAAGTACATCAGGGTAATCGAACAAAATGCAGGATATAGCAAAATGTTATAGCAGCAGAGAAGGCACAGAGAAAGATCAACTTGAACATACAAGAGATCTGTTCAAAAGTCTGATAATAACAGGGATGAAGCTGTTCTTGAATTTGTTCATACATGTTCTAAAACATTTGTATCTTCTGCCCGATGGGAGAAGATGGGAGAGAGTGGGTGGCTAGCACTGCTGCCTCACAGTGCCAGAGACACGGGTTCAATTCCCGCCTCAGGCAACTCTCTGTGTGGAGTTTGCATGTTTAGATTAGATTAGATTACTTTAGATTAGATTAGATTACTTACAGTGTGCGGTTTCCACCCACAGTCCAAAGATGTGCAGGTTAGGTGAATTGGCCAAGCTAAATTGCCCGTAGTGTTAGGTGAAGGGGTAAAGATAGGGGAATGGCTCTGGGTGGGTCGTGCTTCGGCGGGTCAGTGTGAATTTGTTGGGCCGAAGGGCCTGTTTCCACATGGTAAGTAATCTAAGAGCTTAGTCGAGGCAGGAGATGTCCTTGATTCTGTTGGCTACTTTCCTGAGGCAGCAGGAACTGTAGTTGGAGTCAATGGTAGGAAAGCTGATATTCATGATCGACTGGGCTGCATTCACAACTCTCAGCAATTTCTTGCGGTCATGGACACAGTAATGGCCATATCGAGCTGTGGTGCATTGGGATAGATTGCTTTCTATGATGCATCTATAAATATTGGTTCGTGTCATTGTGCGCATCCCAAATTTCTTTCGCTTTCTGATGAAATAGATACATGCTTTCTTGACTATAGCATTTACCTGGATGGACCTGGCAATATTTACACCTAGGACCTTGAAACTTGAAAGGGTTCAGAAAAGATTTACAAGGATGTTGCCAGAGTTGGAGGATTTGAGCTATAGAGAGAGGCTGAACAGGCAGGAGCTGTTTTCCCTGGAGCGTCTGAGGCTGCAGGGTGACCTTATAGAGGTTTACAAAATTATGAGGGGCATGGATAGGGTAAATAGGCAAAGTCTTTTCCCTGGGGTCAGGGAGTTCAGAACTAGAGGGCATAGGTTTAGGGTGAGAGGGGAAAGATATAAAAGAGACCTACGGGGCAACGTTTTCACACAGAGGGTGGTACGGGTATTGAATGAGCTGCCAGAGGAAGTGGTGGAGGCTGGTACAATTGCAACATTTAAAAGGCGTTTGGATATATATATGAATAGGAAGGGTTTGGAGGGATATGGGCCGGCAGGTGGAATTAGATTGGGTTGGGATGTCTGGTCAGCATGGTTGGATTGGACCGAAGGGTCTGTTTCCATGCTGTACATCTCTATGACTCTATAACCTCTACCTTCAGCTCATTGACACAGACAGGAGAGTGTCCTGAAGTGGAAGACCAGCTCCTTCATTTTGCTGACGTTGAGGAAGAGATTGTTGTCTTTACACTGTGCTGCTCCCCGTGCTACACTACGCTGGAGTCATCAGCAAACATGGAAATGGGAACTTGGTCCACCACAAGGTGCAAAAACAGCTAGCCTTCCCTGGATTCCTTTCAAAATTCACTCACTCATTGTCATGGTCTCACATGGTTAAGTCTTTTAATCAAGTCTGCCTCTGTTTATTGCAATGAAATTACCTTGGGAGGGAAGCTGAGGCAGGAAACCTCACAGTTAAAAAAAACTATGTAGTGGAGCACTTATGTCTCATGGTGTTCAAGGCTATGGGCCGATTGTGGGACAGAGCGAATGGGAAATGTGGCCTCTTCAGTAATGATACAAATCCATCTTCTACAATTCATTGGAGGAGGTGTGTGTGTGTCTGTGTGTGTGTGTGCATGTCTGTCTATCTGTGTGACTGCGCCATTCATGATTTTCCTTACAGACGGGATGTGAATGCTGCTGGGCCGGGTGCAGCATTTACTGTTCATGCCTAATTGCCCTAGAGGGCAGTGAAGAATCAACCACATTGCTGCAGGAGAAAGTGAGGACTGCAGATGCTGGAGATCAGAGCTGAAAAATGTGTTGCTGGAAAAGCGCAGCAGGTCAGGCAGCATCCAAGGAGCTGGAGAATCGCCATTTCGGGCATGAGCCCTTCTTCAAGAATGAGGAGGGTGTGCCAAGCAGGCGAAGATAAAAGGCAGGGAGGAGGGACTTGGGGGAGGGGCGTTGGGAATGCGATAGGTGGAAGGAGGT
>NC_057721.1:2915900-2934465 GCF_004010195.1 Chiloscyllium plagiosum | reverse complement strand
CCCAGAGGTGTTCTCTGAAACATTCCGCAAGTAGACGGCCTGTCTCCCCAATGTAGAGGAGGCCAAATCAGGTGCAGCGGATGCAATAGATGGTGTGTGTGGAGGTGCAGGTGAATTTGTGACGGATATGGAAGGATCCCTTGGGGCCTTGGAGGGAAGTGAGAGGGGAGGTGTGGGCGCAAGTTCTGCATTTCTTGCGGTTGCAGGGGAAGGTCCATGAGTGGAGGTTGGGCCGGTTGGGGGTGTGGACCTGATGAGGGCGTCACGGCAGGAGTGGTCCTTCTGGAATGCTGATGGGGGAGGGGAGGGATATATATGCTTGGTGTTGGAGTCTGGAGGTGGCGGAAATGATGAAGGATGATCCGATGTGTCTGGAGGTTGGTGGGGTGGTAGTTGAGGACCAGTGGGGTTCTGTCCTGGTGGCGATTGGAGGAATGGGGTTCAAGGGCGGAGGAGTGGGAAGTGGAGGAGATGCGGTAGAGAGCATTGTCAACCACGTCTGAGGGGAAATTGCGGTCTTTGAAGAAGGAGGCCATCTGGGTTGTTCGGTATTGGAATTGGTCCTCTTCCGCAGCTACATTGGCACCACGCCCCATCTTTTCCTCCGCTACATCAATGACTGTATCAGCGCTACCTCGTGAATAAAAAGGGTTGAGAGAGATATGAGCCAAATGCTGGCAAATGGAACTAGATTAATTTATGATATCTGGTCGGCATGGACAAATTTGACCGAAGAATCCAACATTGATCAGTTTTGACTTGTACTCTCTGGTGTTTATAAGAATGAGATGATATCTAATTGAGGGACAAAAGATGCTAAAGGGAGGTGATGATGGGGGGGGAAATTGACAAAGTAGTTGGTAGAGGATATTATCTCTTGTGGGGCAATGTAGAACTAAAGGTAATCATTTCAGGATTAGAGAGGTGGGACAGATCGAAAACAGAGGTGAGCAGGAACAATTTCTCTCAAAAGGGGTGTGGATGTGAATCTGTGGGAAAATCACCTCCTCCCCCAACCTTCCCCACCGATTGTGGTGGATGTTGAGGTGTTGAATGAATTAAAGGTGGAGACAGGCAGATTGTTTTAAAAATCAGTGACAGGTTAAAGGGAGCTGGGGCAGGAAAGTGAAGTTGAGGCAGAGGTGGGATCAGCCACAATTGTATGGAATGGGAGAACAGACTCCTGAGGGGCTGAATGGCTTCCTCCTGCTCTTTTATGATGGGAGGAAGGAGCAAATTCCAAAAGCTGCAGGAAACAGGCCACACATGGTGTTAACCTCCCTTTGATTGCTTATGTTTCAGGCTGTCAACTAACACAATGGCAGAGAGGACAAATATTCTTTGGCATCTGAGACATGGTTTCGACTTTCAACTAGATCCTGTCCTATCTGTAAGCTTTTAACATTTGAAAGCTTATGATACATATAGCTTTGCCGCCCTCTAATCGAGAACGTACGCGTTTATGAAAATGTGCACTTTACTTTTGAAATGTCACTTCCGATTGCTTGAGATTTCAATATCAAACGAAGAGCTTTCTGTATGCAATAAAATCCGGAACTAAATAAAATCCATCCACCTCCCCTGATTTCAGATTTCAAAGACAATTCCACACCCTGAAATTCCCAGACACGTATGTTGGCAAAGGTCAAGTCAGCAGCTTGTGCTTTTCGTAATACAAGTAAATGTTTCTTACCTTGCATTGTGTCTCCTCTGGGATTTGGCTGCAAGATAGGAAGTTGGTAGCAGGGTTAGTGCAAATGTGAAATAACACACTCTTCAATTCTGAAGAAACCTTCCCACCCAGAGGTCGGTGGTGTATCTGGAAGTCTCTGCCTGTAAGGGCTGGGAGAAGTAGAAACCCTCATCATATTGAAAAAGGATTTCGATATGAACGTGTGATTCCAAGGCCATGGGCCAAGTGTTGGGTAATAGGATTAGCAAATAATGAGGTGGTTGTCTTTGACCAGCACAGATTTGATGGGTTGAAGGGCCTTTTGCAGTGCTCTGAATCTCACTGACTCTGAGCAAGAGATGGTGAATTTCTGAAGGATGATTCTGCCCACAAATGTCCTTAGATTTGATTAGATTGCCTACAACAAGGCCATTCGGTCCAACCAGTCCACACCGACCCTCCGAAGATCAATCCACCCATACCCATCTCCCTCTGACTAATGCACCTGAGACTAAGGGCTGTTTAGCATGGCCAATCCACCTGACCTGCACATCTTTGGGTTGTGGGAGGAAACCCACGCAGACACGGGGAGAACATGCAAACTCCACACAGACGGTTGCCGGAGGTGAGAATTGAACCCAGGACCCTGGTGCTGTGAGACAGCAGCGCTAACCAACTGAGCCACCATGCTGTCCTTTTTCTAAAAGTTGCCCCTCAGGTTCCCTTTTATTCTTACCCCTTTAACTTTAGAATCCTTCGGCGTTTGCGATTCTTCATGGTCAGTTTAATATAAAGGAGTCCATTTGAAATCACATTATAGAGAGTTAGAAAGTCTGAGAGTCACAGAGGGTAATAGAGTCATAGAGAGTGACTGAGAGTCATAGAGAGAGATGGAGAGAGATACAGCAGAATAACAGTCAGAGAAAGCCCTAGAGAGTTATAGAGAGTAATGAAGTATCATAAAGTGATGGAGGATGATAGAGAGTGATTAAGAATGATAGAGAAAGTCATAGAGTGTGATATAGTGTCATAGAGAGTCATACAAATAGTGGTAGGGAGTGATAGATAGAGAGATAGAGTCATAGAGAATTATTTAGTAACAGTGAATTATAAAGACATAGAGAGTTATTGAAAGTGATAGAAAGTCACAGTTAAAGAGTGATAGAGAGATTTTCATAGATACTGAAGCAGTTTCATAGAGACATACAGAGCTACACAGAGAGATAGAGAGAAACAGAGTCATGGAGAGACATATAGAGTCATACAGAGACGGGAGAGATACAGAGAGTCATAGAGAGACATGGCTTCATAAAGTAATGTCAACTCTGTGCTGATCAAAATCAGCCACCTCACTGTTCTCTAATCCCATTTTCTCAGTCCTTGGCCCCAGAGCCATTGCAAGTGCACATCTAAACACTTCTTCAGTGTGTAAGGGTTTCTGCCTCTTCCACCCTTCCAGGCAGTGAATTCCAGATTTCTCGCCACCCTCTGGATGAAAACGTTTTTCCTGAACCTCCTGCCCTTGCCTTCAATCTATGCTCCCCCATCCCCCCAACCCTGGCCATTGATCAAAGAGAAGTTTCTTCAGGCCCACCCTTTCCTATGCCACTCATTACTTCATACATTTCAATCATGTCACCCTGTCAATCTCTTCTCCTCTAAGAGACTGTCCAACTTCTCTCTGTCACTGAAACTCTCCAGTGCCCAAGGTAACATCATCCCTCTACACCTTCTCCCAGTGTTATTACATCCTTTTGGATTTCTTTTCTAAAAATATAATGAGTACAAAAGCAGCTGGACTGCATTCAGAATGTATAAACCCTTAAAAATGTCAACATTATCTGGACAGTTCAACGTCATGGAAGGAATTAATGCCATCTGTGTAGGGGCCACTGCTGTTTGTCATTTTTATAAATGACTTAGATGAGGCCGTAGAAGGATGGGTTAGTAAATTTGCAGATGATACTAAGGTCGGTGGAGTTGTGGATAGTGCTAAAGGCTGTTGCATTCTACAGAGGGACATAGTTAAGCCGCAGAGCTTGGCTGAGAGGTGGCAAATGGAGGTCAATGCAGAAAAGTGTGAGGTGATTCACTTGGGAAGAACCAACAGGAATAAAGAATACTGGGCTAATGGTAAGATTCTTGGTAGTGTGGATGAGCAGAGAGACCTCAGTGTCCATGTACACAGATCCCTGAAAGTTGCCACCCAAGTTGATAGAAGGCATATGGAGTGTTAGCTTTTATTGGTACTGGGATTGAGTTTTGGAGCCATAAGGTCATGTTGCAGCTGTACAAGAAGGTTGAGATGTGACTTAATTGAGGTATATAAGATAATCAGAAGTTTAGATAGGGTGGACATTGAGAGCCTTTTTCCTCGGATGGTGATGGCTAGCATGAGGGGACATAGCTTTAAATTGAGGGGTGATAGATATAGGACAGATGTCAGAGGTAGTTTCTTTACTCAGACAGTAGTAGGGCATGGAACACACTGCCTGCAACAGTAGTAGACTCGCCAACTTTAATGGAATAGAGTAGGACAGATGGACTTCAGATTGGTTTTACAGATCGGTACAACATCGAGGGCCACAGAGCCTGTACTACGCTGTAATGCTCTGTGTTATGTCATGGGGAAACAGCTGATTGAAAAACTGGCTGAGTTTTGTCTGTACAGTCTGTTTTAACAGAATTTTGTTTTGTAGCAACTATGTTATTACTCACTTGGCATCTGTAATTAAATACATTCATTTCCACAACATCGTAGTGACTTAACAAACCTGCCCTGAATACTACAAGGATTTCAGGAGGATGCTATGTTCCCATGTGTTTTCCATGAGGAATGCCTTAGTAGCACAGTAATGTTGTTTGGCAATGTTATTAATTGCAATGATTGTGCTCAGTAAAGTTGATCTTAGTATGATTGTACTCACCTCTCTTTTTGCAGATGTACCACAGCATTGCGATTACAATGAGGATCAACACAACTCCTCCTACAACCATGCCAACTTGTGCCCAGACATTCCTGAACACTAATAGCATTGAGAAAATGCATCGTTAATGAAATAACAGGACACCAGCTAGGCAATGTTAGCACATTGTATTGCAAGAGACAGAGCTATAAATTAAATTTGAAATTGTTGATTACATCTGGCAGTCACTGTCAAATAACAATCTTCTTACAATTGCCTCATGTGATGTTGGATGTTTATTAACTTATCCCGAGTTGCCCTGTTGAGAAGGTGGTGGTAAGCTGCCTTCTTGAATGTCCACATGCTATGAGGAGGGAATTTCAGGATTTTGACCCAGTGACACTGAAGGAACAGCTGAGATATTTCCAAGTCAGGATGGCGTATGGTTAGGAGGGGAACCTGCAGGGGGGTGATGTTCCAATATATCTGCTGCTGTTGTCCTTCTAGATGGAAGTAGTTGTGGGTTTGCAAGGTGTTGTCTGGGGATCTTTGGTGAATTTCTGCAGTGCATCTTGTAGATGGTAAACCCTGCTGATACTCAGTGTCAGTGGTGGAGGGTATGGATGTTTATGGATGTGGTGACAATCGAGCAGGAGCTGCTTTGTGCTGGATGGTGTGGAGTTCGAGTATTGTTGGGACTGCACTCGTCCAGGAAAGTGGGGAATATTCCATGTCTTGTCGATGACGGACAGGCTTTGGTGGGGAGTCAGAAGGTGAGTTACTTACTGCAGGATTCTCAGATTCTGACCTGCCCTTATAGCCAATGTACTTTGTAATGAGTCCAGTTGAGTTTCTGGTCAATAGTAACCCCCAGGATGTTGATTGTGAAGCAGTTTAGTCATGATAACACCATTGAATGTTCAAGGGGTGATGGCTATATTCTCTCTCAATGGTAACCCCAAGGATACTGATAGTGGGCAGATTCAGTGATGATAACACCTTTGAATGTGAAGGGATGAAGGCTAGATTCTCTTTTATTAGAGATGTTACTTGGTAATTGTCAGGCCAAGCCTGGAGATTGTTCAGATCTTGTTGCATTTATATATGGACTGCTTCAGTATCTGAGGAGTCACGAATGCTGCTGAATATTGTGTAATCATCAGCAAACATCCCCACCTCTGACCTTATGACAGAGGGAAGGTCATTGATGAAGCAGCTGAAGATGGTTCGGCCTAGGACACTACTCTGAGGAACTCAGAGTCATAGAGTGATGGAGTCATACAGCATAGAAACAGACCCTTCGGTCCAACCAGTCCATACCAATCACAATCCCAACCTAAACTAGTCCCCTCTGCCTGCTCCTGGCCCATATCCCTCCAAACCTTTCCTATTCATGTATCCATCCAAAATGTCTTTTAAACATTGTAATTGTACCCGCATCCACCACTTCCTCACAAAGTTCATTTCACATGCAATCCACGCTCTGTGTAAAAAATTTACATCTTTTGTTTTCTTAAATTTCTTTCCTTAAACATGTGCCCTCTAGTCTTGAAATTCATTCATACAATCCCTACATTGTGGAAACAGGCCTATTAGCCCAATGAGTCCACACTGGCCCTCCAAAGAGTAAACCAAAATCCATTCCATTACCCTAGTACTCTACATTTTCCCTGACTAACACACAGAACCTACACATCCCTGAACACTATGTGCAAATTAGCATGGCCAATCCACCAAACCTGCACGTCTTTGGACTGTGGGAAGAAACCGGAGCACTCAGAAGAAACACCTGCAGACACCGGGAAAATGTGCAAACTCCACACAGACAGTTGCTCGCATTTGAAATTGAACACGCGACCCTGGCGCTGTGAGGCAACAGTGTTAACGACTGAGCCATCTTGGGGAAAAGACAACTACCATCAAGTCTATACCTCACACTACTTTATAAGCTTCTGTCAGGTTATCTCTCAATGCCCTATGTTCCAGTGATAAAGTCCAAGCCTATCCAGACTCTCTTTACGACTCAAACCTTCCATGTCCAGTAACAGCCTGGTAAATCTCATCTGAACTCTTTCCAGCTTCATAATATCCTTCCTATAACTTGGCAATCAGAACTGGACACAGTATTCCAGAAGAGGCCTCACCAATGTCCTGAACAACATAACATACTGCTCCTCGGATGCTGCCTGAACTGCTGTGCTCTTCCAGCACCACTAATCCAGAATCTGGTTTCCAGCATCTGCAGTCATTGTTTTTACCTAACATAATGTCCCAACTCCTACACTCGAAGGACTAAGCAATGAAGGCAAGCATGCCAAATGCTTTTTTTAACCATCCTGTCTGTATGTGACACAAACTTTAAAAAATTATGCACCTGAACCCCTGCGTTCCCCTGTTCTACAACGTAGATGTTGTGAAACTTGAAAGGGTTCAGAAAAGATTTACAAGGATGTTGTGAGTTTTGGAGGATTTGAGCTATAGGGAGAGGCTGAACAGGCTGGGGCTGTTTTCCTTGGAGAGTCAGAGGCTGAGGGGTGACCTTATAGAGGTTTACAAAATTATGAGGATTGGGTTGGGATATCTAGTCGGCATGGACGGGTTGGACCGAAGGGTCTGTTTCCATGCTGTACATCTCTATGACTCTCTGACTCTATAACCCCAGGCCCTACCATTAATTGTCTAACCCTACGCTTATTCATTGGAGCAAAATGCAAGACCTTGAGATTGAGGGGGGACCTGATTGAGGTTTACAAAATCATAAAGAGTGTAGACAGGGTGGATAGAGACAAGTTTTTTCCCAGGGTGAAGGATTCAATAATGCGAGGTCATGCTTTCAAGGTGAGAGATGGAAAGTTTAAGGGGAATACACGCAGCAAGTACTTCACACAGAAGTTGGTGGGTGTTTGGAATGCGTTGCCAGCAGAGGTGATACAGGCAGGCATGGTAGATTCATTTAAGATGCCTCTGGACACTTGCATGAGTAGGTGGGGAGCAGAGGGATACAAATGCTTAGGAATTGACTGACAGGTTTAGACAGTACATTTGGATCGGCTCAGGCTTGGAGGGCCGAAGGGCCTGTTCCTGGGCTGTAAAGTTTCTTTGTTCGTTGTTCTTTATCCAGATTGAACTCCATCTGCTACTTTTCATCCAGTGACCTTCTTGTCAGAAGGAATGACAGGCCTCCAACTACAACAACCATCTTCCCTGTGGGTCAGGTATGGGGCGATGGTTGCATTTGAGGGAGGTATATAACAACAGTTAATGCAGTAAATCGTTCTGAGGAAGAGATAGAATACACTTGACTAAACATTGTATCCATGAAGACTAGGGAGAGACAGAAAAAGGAACCTGATTAGCGACAGATCCGACATTGATTTGAGAAGCTAGTTGAATGGGCTATTCCTGCACTGACATCATAAATGCACTTGGTCATCTGCAATCTCTTAGTTTTGGAAACACATAAGGTCATAGACAGTGCAGTTAAGTAGAGGCTAAAGCAGAGGATGGATGTGGATTCTTTCATTTGTCTGCAAAGGATAAGAAAAGGGTGAGACACAAAACAAAATTGTTTCGCTTCGAAATAATCCTTGCATTTTTGACATGTTCAGTTTACCTGCTGCTCCTGGGGACTGATTTTCCAAGGAGTGATCTGAAAATGAAAAAAGATTAAAATTAAAAACCATTTCGGACTGAATAAGATATGGAGTGTTGTGCAAGTTGGGGGAAGTGAGGATAAAGCCTTTTCACTCAATGAGTAGTCAGGACATGGAAAGTGCCGACTGGAAATCTGGTGGAAGCAAGTTCAATGGAGAGGTACATTGAGTGGGAATTTGGATAGAAAGGAATATAAGGGAGTAAAGACAGGAGATTGGCACTAAGGGGTTAGAACTGAGTTAGGAATGATAGGCTGAATTGTTTCCCTCTGTGCCAGAGCTCACTTATGTGTAAAAGAGCCGCAGATACATGGGAACACCACTTCCTGCAAATTTCACTCTGAGCTGCTCACCATGTGCACCACCACTGTTGATCCTCAGTGGGTAAAAGAGCAAGGAACAGCGACACCCCAGGGACTGAGCAGCTATGTCCCATCCGTAAAAAACTGACCCCAAGATTCCAATTTGTGTGCTCCTTCAACAACCCACCTCATGTCAACCAACCCCCCCACCCTTCCCAATCCTTCACCTCCCTCCCAACATTTCAGTCTTGGAGTCTTGGGTTCTTGAGAAGCTCAGAGCAAGCTGGAAGAACAAATCCTGGTCATCCTTCTAGAGAAAAGATGATGTTAAACTTCAGAGGGCTCAGAAATTGTTTACAAAAGTGTTGCATTTGAGCTATCGAGACAGCCTGAATAAATTGTGGTTTTATTCTCTGCAGTGTTGGAGACTGAGGAGTGGCCTTATAGGGGTTTATAAATTCATAAGGGGCATAGATAGATTGAATGGCCAAGGTCTTTTTTCTAGGGTGAGGAAGTACAAAACTAGAGGGCATAGGTTTAAGATGAGAGGAGAAAATTTGAAAGAGACCTGAGGGTTAACTTCTCCATGCAGAGGGTGCTACGTGTATGGAATGAGCTGCCAGAGGAAGTGGTGGAGGCTGGTACAATTGCAACAGTTAAATGGATGGGGACATGAAGGGGTTAGGGGGATAAGGGCCAAATGCCAGCAAATGGGACTAGATCAGATTGGAATGCCTGGTCACCATGGACAGGTTGAATTGAAGGGTCTGCTTCCATGCTGTATGACTCTATAAGTCTTGACTTTAAAACAGCATCTTACCTTTTGCTTGGGGACACATACCCCAGTCCCTGACATGACATGAACTATTTTTAGCACAACTAATCCACTCTCTGATCCGCTCAGAAACTCATGAACACATATTCAGCCTCTCTTCTGTCCTGGCTTCCTATCTTCATGTCTGTCCATCCCTTTCATCTCTCTGTCTCTGAGCTCTATCTCCACTTATCTGTGGTCAGGTGGCCAGCAGCAGAAATGGCTACCAGACTAGTTAGGGGCTGCAATTGTGCATGCTGGGAATTTTCAATACAGACCTCCTTTAAAATTGCAGCAAAAAAGTGGTTGTGACTGTAGTTTCCTGTGTTGATGAAATAAGGTAAGTGTCATTGTGTCTCTAAACATACTGGCACCACTATTATCTTAGAAGGAATATGGAATGTGTTTAAGGCTTGGCATAAGCATTTGAAAGACGTTTACTAGTAAATTCCATTGGCTGGGATTGAACAATGTAATCAGGATTTGATCAATTCATTGGCTGGGTGCCGGAGGAAAAAATAGAACATAGAACATTACAGGACAGTGCAGCCTCTTCGGCCCTCGATGTTGAGCTGATCTGTGAAACCAATCTGAAGACCATCTAACTTACACTATTCCATTCTCATCCATATTTCTATCCAATGACCATTTAAATGCCCTTAAAATTGGTGAGACTACTACTGTTGCAGGCAGTGCATTCCACGTCCATACGACTCTGAGTAAAGAAACTACCTCTGACATCTGCCCTATATCTATCACCCCTCAATTTAAAACTATGTCCTCTCGTGCTAGCCGTCACCATCTATGGAAAAAGGCTGTCACTGTCCAACCTATCTCACCCTCAGATTATCTGATATGTCTCAATTAAGTCGTCTCTCACTCTTCTTCTCTCTAATGAAAACAGCCTCAAGTCTCTCAGCCTTTCCTCATAAGACCTTCCCTCCAAACCAGGCAACATCCGAGTAAATCTCCTCTGAACCCTTTCCAAAAGCTTCCACATCCTTCCTGTAATGCAGTGACCAGAACTGTACGCAATACTCCAGGTGTGGCCGCACCAGAGTTTTGTACAGCTGCAGCATGACCTCATGGCTCCGAAACTCAATCCCTCTACCAATAAAAGCTAACACACCATACGCCTTCTTAGCAACCTTATCAACCTTTCATGAACACTGAGATCTCTCTGCTCATCTACACTACTAAGGATCTTACCATTAGCCCACTGCTCTGCATTCCTGTTGTTCCTTTCAGAGTGAATCACCTCACACTTTCCTGCATTAAACCCCATTTGCCAACTCTCAGTCCAGCCCTGCAATTTATCTATGTTTCTCTCTAACCTATAACATCCTTCGTCACTATCCACAGCTCTACCGACTGAAGTGTCACCTGCAAATTTACTAACCCATCCTTCTACACCCTCATCCAGGTCGTTTATAAAAATGACAAACACCAGTGGACCCCAAAACAGATTCTTGCAGTACCCCACTAGTAACTGAACTCCAGGAAGAATATTTCCCATCACCCACCACACTCTGTCCACTTTTAGCTAGCCAATTTCTGATCCAAACCGCTAAATCACCCTCAATCCCATGCCTCTGTGTTGTCTGCAATTGCCTACCATGGGGAACCTTCTCTTACTGAAATCCATATACACCACATCAACCGCTTTATCCTCATCCTCCTGTTTGGTCACCTTCTCAAAGAACTCAACAAGGTTAGTGAAGCACAACCTACCCTTCACAAAACCGTGTTGACTATCCCTAATCAACTTATTCCTCTCTGGATGATTATCAATCTAATCTCTTATAACCTTTTCCAACACTTTACCCACAACCCAAGTAAGTCTCACTGGTCTATAATTACCAGGGTTGTCTCTACTCCCCTTCTTGAACAAGGGGACAACATTTGCTATCCTCCAGCCTTCTGGAACTATTCCTGTAGACAATGATGACATAAAGATCAAAGCCAAAGGCTCTACAATCTCCTCGCTGGCTTCCCAGAGAATCCGAAGATAAACCCCATCTGGCCCAGGAGACATATCGATTTTCACATTTTCCAGAATTGTTAACACCTCCTCCTTATGAACCTCAATCCCATCTAGTCTAGTAGCCTGTATCTCAGTATTCTCCTCGACGATATTGTCTTTTTCCAGTGAGAATACTGATGAAAAGTATTCATTTAGCACCTCCCCTATTTCCTCTGACTACACCCACAACGTCCCACTGTCTTTGATTGCCCCAAATCTTTCTCGAGTCATTCCTTCATTCCTGACCTACCTGTAAAAAAGCTTTAGGGTTTTCCTTGATCCTACCTGTCCACAACTTCTCATGTCCCCTCCTGGCTCTTCTTAGCTCTCTCTTTAGGTCTTTCCTGGCTAACTTGTAACTCTCAAGCGCCCTAACTGAGCCTTCATGTCTCATCCTAACATAAGCCTTCCCCTTCCTCGTAACAAGTGATTCAACTTCTTTAGTAAACTACGGCTCCCTTGCTCGACCACTTCCTCCCTGTCTGACAGGTACATACTTATCAAGGACATGCAGTAGCTGTTCCTTGAATAAGCTCCACATTTCAATTGTGTCCATATCCTGCAGTTTCCTTTCCCATCCTGTGTATCCTAAATCTTGCCTAATCGCATCATAATTGCCTTTCCCCCCGCTGTAACTCTTGCCCTGTGGTATATACCTATTCCTTTCCATCGCTAAAGTAAACATAACCGAATTGTGATCACTATCACCAAAGTGCTCACCTACCTCCAAATCTAACACCTGGCTAGGTTCATTACCCAGTACCAAACCCAATGTGGCCTCACCCCTTGTTGACCTGTCTACATAGTGTGTCAGGAAACCCTCCTGCACACATTGGACAAACACTGACTCATCTAAAGTACTCAAACTACAGTATTCTCAGGCAATATTTGGGAAGTTAAAGTCCCCCATGACAACTACCCTGTCACTCTCGCTCCTATCGAGAATCATATTTGCTATCCTTTCCTCTACATCTCTAGAACTATTTGGAGGCCTGTGGAAAACTCCTTATAGGAAAGGAACATATTTTCAGAGTAAAAGGATTTTTCAGAAGAAGCCAGACCACATCTGAGAAGCTTGAAGTTACTTTCAAAGAGAACAAAGAAGATGAGATGAGACCGAGCCAGAGAACAAAGCTGGCCAGTCCGCTCGAACCAGGAATGTATTCGATTCACGTCAAACTTATCAAGTTGAAGATAGAGTTAGGGATAAATGGTGGTTAAATCAGTAATGCGAAGTTAAATGTGGTGAATTAAAGTCGAAGTTGTTCAATGAAGTGTGAAGTAAATGTTGCAATGAATCTATGCTTTATACTAAGTGTTGGTACTTAAAGAGTTAAATAAACTAAGATCTGATTTGGTTCCCAACCTTGTATATATCACAAAAAAGAATACCTGGAAAAAAGTATCCCTTTGCAGGCAACATCTCCAAACAACAGGGGCTGTTTACTTTGGAGTAGAGAAGGTTGAGGGGTGACTTGATCCAGGTGTAAAAGATTAGAGGAAGGTGCTATGTGTTTGGAATGAGCTGCCAGAGGAAGTGGTGGAGGCTGGTACAATTGCAACATTTAAGAGGCATTTGGATGAGTATATGAATGGGAAGGGTTTGGAGGGATATGGGCCGGGTGCTGGCAGGTGGGACTAGATTGGGTTGGGATATCTGGTCGGCATGGACGGGTTGGACTGAAGGGTCTGTTTCCATGCTGTACATTTCTATGACTCTATGACTCTATTATGAGGGGCATTGACAGGCTGAAGAGGAAGCAGCTGTTCCCCTTTCACACAGAGGTCAAAAATAAAGGGAACATCATTTTAAAGTGGAAGGCAGGAAATTTACAGTGGAATTTGGGGTAAACTACCCAGAGTGTGGCAGGGGTCAGGAATGTACTGCCTGGGAGGGTAGTTGAGTTGGGCAACCTCATGACCTTCGACGAGCACTGGAAGTGTTGGAAGTAATTCAGGAAAGGAGCTTTAATAGAGATGGGCCAACACACAATATCCAGGCTGAAATGTGCTTCAGGATTCTCTCTCTAGACTTGAGCTGGGAGTGGGGAGGTGGGCTGGTTATATTCCTGTCTGGACTTCCCAAAGTTTAGATTGGGAACTGGTATTTCGTATAAGTGTGGACTTCTGATCTGTGGGCTAATTATCTATCGGAGGACACTACCGTGGATTGTTATCCGGACTGGAGTGCTGAGTCTGGAATCCTTCCAAACATTGGACTCCTTTCTCCTGTAGAAGCATCGATAGTCCCCTTGATGTTGAACTGTGAGGTTGACCAGCTCAAAGGACGCCGTGTCTTCTCTGCTGGGAACAGTCTGCTGGTCCATGTACGCACTCACACCGTCTCGCACCAAGTAGATTGTGCTGCCTGAATAAGAGCCTGGTGTTCGGCACTCCATCCGGGCAGAATCACCTTTCTCAAAGACGCCATTGTGGGAATGCAGCACGATGATCGGTGGCGGCAGTTCACGCTGACCTTCGGAGGGAGGGAAAGTGGGACAACAGGTCAGCTTACAAGAACAGCTTCACACACTCAGTCTTGGTGTGAGAGAAATCAGCAGAGCCGTCAATTCGCTAACGGCGCTGGCACAATTCTCATGTTCGCTGAAGTTATGTGAAGGACTTTCTGTCCCTATGTCTCCCTAAACCCGCACTCAGTCTTGTTTCCCTCTGTAGTGAGGGAAGTATGGCAGCTTTGCCTTACTTAAGTGTGTGTATGTCTACATGGTATGGGTATGCACACATTACTGTCTCACAGAGATGCACAGTTATACACAAACTCATTTTCTCTCTCTCTCTCTCTCACACACACACATATTACTGTCTCACAGGGATACAAAGTTATACACAAATTCACTTTCTCTCTCTTTCACACACACACACATAAACTTGTCTGACAGGGAAAACACAAACTCACTTTCTTTCTCTCACACACACACACACAGACATTACTGTCTCACTGAGATACACAGTAATACATAAATTCACTTTCTCTCACACACACACACAAACTTGTCACACAGGGACGCATTCCTCCCGATGCCTTCCGGGTGCTCCGGTTCCCTCCCACAGCCCAGACATGTACAGTTTAGGTGGCTAAATTGCCCATAGTGTCCAGGGATGTGCAGGCGAGGTGGATTAGCCATGGGAAATGTAGGATTACAGGGATAGGCTGGATCTGGATGGAATGTTTTCAGAGGGTTATTGTGGATTTGATGGGCCAAATGGCCTGGTTCCATACAGTAGAGATTCTATACCAAATCAAGTTAATCATTTACTCACTCTGTCACATCCACACACACAGCCTTAATCTTTTGCTGAGGCAGAGGGAGATAAATTCTTGATTCCCAGGGGAAAGATTACTCAGGGGACATGCAGGAATGTTAAGTCGGGATCAAAATGAGATCAGCCATGATTTTATTGAATAAGGGCACAGGCCATCAAAGGGTTAACTGGCTGACCCTTGTCCTCTGTTCATATGGCTATCTTATCTTACAAATCAAGATGTTGCATTCTTCCTGAGGAAGCAGCCATTTGGAGGATAAATTGCCAAAGTTCCTCTTTGCCTGCTGAGCTGTTGTACTTGAAATGGTGACCCGTCAGTGATGTCACTCAAACTCACCCAGTTTCACACTATGCTCCAATGGAACTATACCGGATGTCAGATGATCATTGATTTGCATTAACAAGATAATAGGAATTGCTAACTAGATAGGGCAATCTACTCACCTTTACTTTTGACCATTTGTTGGATTAAATTAACCATTAAGCACCCCACCCATCCCATCCTCAGGTCCCTCAATCCCTCAGGATCAGTGTGTTTGTCGAATCGGAGAAAGTGAGGACTGCAGATGCTAGATATCAGAGTTGAGAGAGTGGTGCTGGAAAAGCACAGCCTGCTCCCTGGATGCTGCCTGACTGCTGTGTTTTTTCAGTACCACACTCTTGGCTCTGTTTGTAGAATAGGACAATGATTACCAAAGAGTCAACTGACTGGTCTTGATGAAACCAGAACCAGAATAAACTGTGCGCTCATGTCTGCACACACACACACGTGAACACACATATGCATGTACGTGGACACCCATCTACATGCACACGCACACACACATGCACACACACACACACACACACGGTACACATATGCACAAAGGCACATGTATGTACATACATACACACGCATACACACACGTACAAACATATGTATTGCTCACAAGACAAAGCTTTTCACTGTGCCTCAGTACACGTGACAATAAATTCAATTCAAAATTCAATTCAATTCATATGCGTGCATACACACACTCCCACATGCATCTACATACACACCCGCATTCATCTGCACACATTCGCAACGTATACACACACATACTCACACATTAACACCTAGGCATGTACATGCACGTACACACACACACCCATACAAACGCATTCGCATGCACATATGCAAATACACACACACGCACGCAAACAAAAGCCACATTTGAATTGAATTGTTCTCGTTCACATTTGGTGAAAGGTTTAGGTGAACCAGTTAACCATTTTATTTTCCATTAGAAATACATAAATGCTGAGAGGAAGTGTCCCCCTCACAGAAGTGCCTAGGAGCATTAAGCACAGTCACAGAATAAAGGGATGCCAATGGAAGACTGGGATGAGGACGAATTTTGTCTCTCAGTGGGTTGTGAGTCTTTGGAAATCCTTGCCACAGAGATTGATGTGCGCGGGTTGGGGGCCGCATTCCTGTGTATATTTAAGGCTGAGGCAGATAGATTCTTGAGCAGAAGTGAATCAAGGTATCCTGGGTTCAAACCCCAGCTGTTGCAGATGGTGGCATTTGGATGCAATAACACTGGAATTAACAATGACTGTTGTTGATTGTCGGAATAAAAGTGGTATCTGGGCCACAGATGTCCTTTAGGGGAGGGGAAACCTGCCATCTGGCTTACATGTGACTACAGACCCTGCAGCAATGTATTTGACCACCAAACTGCCCTCTGGGATAATTGCAGATGGGCAATAAATCCTGGTGATGTACACATCCCATTAAAAACATAGGGCAGGAAAGTGGGTGTGGGAATGATGGATCAGCCCACAGTCTAACTGAATGGTGAAGCAGGCTCAAGGAACTGTATGTCCGTATTTTCTAATGGTCTCGAATCACATATGACTAGACAGCACTAACCTGCATTCCTGATCATCTGAACTTGTAGACAGACTGCAAAGAGAGAGAAGATACAATATGCATGAACGGTTAGTGTACACAATCAAAATGACTTAGAATCATAAAATCACCGAACCATACAATATAATCCATCGAGTTGACATTGACAAGAGAGACACATGACCTGCACCCTAATCCCATTTACTAGCACTTGGCCCACATCGTCAAATGTTATGACATGCCAAATGCTCATTCAGGTAGCTTTAAAGCACTTGATTTGGTTTGATTTATTCTTGCCGCATGTACTGAGCTACAGTGAAAAGTGTTGTTTTGCATGCTAACTGGACAAATCACACTTTACATAAGTCCAGCAGGGGCAGAGAAAGGTCAACTCTAATATATGAGAATCTGCTCATAAGGCTGCTAACAGTGGGGAAGAAGCTGGTTTTGAAATTGTTGCTACGTGTTCTCAGCATTTGTGTCTTCTCCCCAACAGGAGAGGATCGGAGAGAGTATAACTGGGATGGGAGGGGGTCTTTGATTATGTTGGCTGTTTTCCAAAGTAGCGGGAACTATAGAGGGAGTTAATGGAAAGAAGGCTGGATTTTGTGACGGACTGGCCTGTGTTCATAACTCTCTGTAATTTCTTGCAATCTTGGGAAAAGCAGTTGACATACTAAGCTGTGATGCATCCAGATAGGATGCTTCCAATGGTGCAACTATGAAAATTGTTAAGAGTCATTCCAAGCAAGTTCCTTAATCTTCTGAGGAAGTGAAGGCATTGGTGTATTTTCTTGATTGTAGTGCTGACATAGATGGATCAGGGGAAATTATTGGTGATATTTTCCCTGAGCTACTTAAAGCTCTTCCAACTCTGCACCATATAAGGCAACTCACCTCTACCAACCTTCCAGGCAGACCACCCCCACCCTCTGGAATGAAAATTGTTTCTTCACATCCCCTCGAAATCTCCTGCCCCTCACCTTGAACCTTTGTCCTCTCATGACTGACCCTTCAGTTCAAGGAGTTCAGTAAGGCATTCAATAAGGTTCCCCCGGGAGACTGGCTAATAAGGTTAGATCTCATGGAATACAGGGAAAACTAGCCATTTGGATACAGAACTGATTCAAAGGTAGCAGACAGAGGATGGTGGTAGAGGGTTGCTTTTCAGACTGGAGGCCTGTGATCAGTAGTGTGTCTCAAGGATCAGTGCTGGGTCCACTGCTTTTTATAATTTATAAACATGATTTGGATGTGAACATAGGAGGTTTAATTGGAGGTCTAGTGAACATCGAACACAGTGAGGAATTCTCTGGGAAGCTAGAGAGGAGATGTTGGATTCTTTGGCCTTGATGTTTGAGTCATCATTGCCTACAGGTTTAGTGCCAGAGGACTGGAGGATCGCAAATGTTGTGCCCTTGTTCAAGAAGGGCATTAGCTATGACCCAGGGAATTATAGACCAGTGAGCCTTAGTCTGTTGTAGGAAAAGTTTTGGAAAGGATTATAAGAGATAGGATTTATAATCATCTAGCAAGCAACAATTTGATTGCAGATAGTCAGCATGGTTTCATCAAGGGCAGGTCGTGTCTCACAAACCTCATTGAGTTTTTTGAGAAGTTGACCAAGCATGTAGATAGGCCGTTTAGAGGGGATGCAATATTGGACGCTAGGTGTCAGATTTCTCAGTGTGGGTGCATTTCAGTGGTAGTGATCCCAACTCCCTGACCTTTATGATAGTAATGGAGAGAGATAGGAACAGACAGTATGGGAAAGTATCTAACTGGGGGAGGGGGAATTACAATGCTATTAGGCAGGAACTAGGGCACCTAAATTGGGAACAGATATTCTCAGGGAAATGCAACAACAGAAATGTGGAGGTTGTTTAGGAAGCATTTGCTGATGGTGCTGGACACTGAGGAAAGGAAGGGATGGTAGGGTGAAGGAACCTTGGGTGACAAGGGATGTTGGAACATCCAGTCAAAAGGAAGAAGGAGGCTTACTTAAGGTTGAGGAGGCAAGGATCAGACAAGGCT
>NC_057721.1:2904163-2915770 GCF_004010195.1 Chiloscyllium plagiosum | reverse complement strand
TGCTGCCTGACCTGCTGTGCTGTTCCAGCAATAAAGTTTCAGCTTTGATCTCCAGCGTCTGCAGACCTCACTTTCTCCTCAAGGATCAGACAAGGCTCTAGACGGTTACAAGTTAGCCAGGAAGGAACTGAAGAATGGACTTAAGGGGAGCTAGAAAGGGGGCATGAAAAAGCTTTAGCAGGTAGGATTAAGGAAAACCCTAAGGCATTCTACACTTATGTGAGGAACAAGACGATAACCAAAGTGAGGGTAGGGCCGTTCAGAGATAGTGGGGGAACTTGCACCAGGAGTCAGAGGAAGTAGGGGAGGTCCTTAATGAATACCTTGTTTCAGTATTCATTACTAAGAGGGTATTGCCATTTGCGAGAACAGTATGAAACAGACTGATATGCTCAAACAGGTCGATGTTAGGAAGAAGGATGTGCTGAAAAATCTTTAAAAACTTAAGGACAGATAAATTCCCTGGGCCAGATGGGATATACCCAGGTTACTACAGGAAGCGAGGGAAGAGATTGCTGCACCTTTGGTGATAATCTTTGTGTCCTCACTGTCCATTGGAGTAGTGCCGGATGATCGGAGGGTGGCAAATGTTAGTCTTTTGGTCCAGAAAGGGATTAGGGATAATCCTGGGAATTACAGACCATTCAGTCTTATATCAGTGGTTGGCATATTATTGTAGATGATTCTGAAAGACAGGATTTATGATTACTTGGAAAACCATAGTTTGATCAGAAATAGTCAGCATGGTTTTGAGGGGGACAGGTCATGCCTCACAAACCTTATTGATTTCTTTGAGGATGTGTCAAAATACATTGATGAAGGTAGAGCAGTGGATGTGGTTTACATGGATTTTAGCAAGGCATTTGATAATGTTCCCCATGATAGATACATTCAGAACGTAAGTAGGCATGGGATACAGGGACATGTGGCTGTCTAGATACAGAATTGGCTGGCTCATAGAAGACAGAGGGTCATGGTTGATGAAAGTATTCAGCCTAGAGCCCAGTGACCAGTGATGTTCTGCAGGGATCGGTTCTGGGACCTCTGCTCTTTGGGATTTTGATAAATGACTTGGATGAGGAAATGGAAGGGTGGGTTAGTAAGTTTGCCGATGACACGAAGGTTGGTGGAGTGCTGGATAGGGTGGAGGGCTGGTAAGTGGCAGCTGGAGTTCAACCTGGAAAAGTGTGAAGTGATTCATTTTGGAAGGTCGAATTTGAATGCAGAATACAAGGTTAAAGGCAGGATTCTTGGCAGTGTGGAGGAACAGAGGGAGCTTAGTGTCAATGTCCATAGATCTCTCAAAGTTGCCACCCAAGTTGATAGGGTAATTAAGAAGGCATGTGGTGTGTTAGCTTTCATTAGTTGGGGCATTGAATTTTAAGGGCCATGAGGTTATGCTGCAGCTGTATAGAGCTCTGGTTAGACCACACTTGGAATATTGTGTTCAGTTCTGGTCATCTCCTTATAGGAAGGATATGGAAGCTTTAGAAAGGGTGCAGAGGAGATTTACCAGGATGTTGCCTGGACTGGAGAGCATGTCTGATGGAGAAAGGTTGAGGGAGCTAGGGCTTTTCTCATTGGAGAGAAGAAGTATGTGAGGTGACTTGATAGAGATGTGCAAGATGATGAGAGGCATAGATAGAGTGGATAGCCAGAGACTTTTTCCCAGGGTGGAAATGGCTATCACGAGGGGACATAATTTTATGGTAATTGGAGGAAGGTTTAGGGGAGATGTCAGAGGTATGTTCTTTACACAGAGTGTGGTGAGTATGTCGAATGCACTGCCAGCAGTGGTTGTAGAGTCATTAGGTACATTTAAACGACTCCTGGATAGGCACATGGAAGTTAGTACAATGAAGAGTATGTCAGTTAGTGTGATCCTAGAATAGGATAAAAAGCCGGTACAACATTGAAGGCCAAAGGGCCTATACTGTGCTATACTTTTCTATGTTCTAAATTATTCCTTCCAAATTGTATCACATCACACTTTTAAGGGTTGAATTCCATGTGGTACTTATCTGCCCATTTAACAATCCCGTTTATATCTTTCTTTTATGATTAATTCAAGGGAAAAGGATGTCACACCAACATTTATTGTCAATCTATAATTACTACCCAGAGGGCTTTATGAGCTAATCACATTGCTATGGGGTCTGGAGTCATGTATAGGCTAAACCAGGTAAAGACGGCAGACATATTTCCCTCAAGGACAGGAGAGAACCAGATGGGGTTTTCCAACAATTGCAATGGATTCACAATCCTTATTAGACTCTTAATTTTAGATTTATACTGAATTCAAATTCCTTCATCTGTCATGGTGAGATTCCAGACTTGGTCCCTAAACATTAACTGGGTTTCTGGGTTAACAGTCCCATGATAAAAATACTAGGCCATCCCAAGACACACAAACCTCACTGTTAATCACCCAACCATCTTCAAACTCACTAATCCAACATCCCCACATGGCCATTTATGTCAGTGATCAACAGGCCTATGGGCCAAGGAATGGCAAGTGCAGTTTAATTTAGATAAATGCAAGGTCATAGAGATGTACAGCATGGAAACAGACCCTTCAGTCCAACCTGTCCATGCCGACCAGATATCCTAAACTAATATAGTTCCATTTACCAGCATTTGGTCTATATTCCTCCAAACCCTTCCTATTCATATACCCATCCAGATGCCTTTTAAATGTTGCAATTGTACTAGCCTCCACGACTGCCTCTGGCAGCTCATTCCATACACACACCACCTTCTGTGTTAAAACATTGTCCTTTAGGTCCCTGTTAAATCTTTCACCTATCTCCCTCAACCTATACCTTTGAGTTCTGGACTCCCCCACCACAGGGAAAAGACTTTATCTTTTACCTTATCCATGACCCTCATGATCTTATATGGTCATGCTTTAGCCTCCGACACTCCAGGGAAAACAGCCACAGCCTATTCAACCTCTCCCTATAGCTAAAAATTCCAACCCTGGCAAGAACTATAGACCGGTGAGCCTGACCTCGGTGGTGGGCAAGTTGTTGGAGGGAATCCTGAGGGACAGGATGTACATGTATTTGGAAAGGTAGGACTGATTAGGGATAGTCAACATGGCTTTGTGCGTGGGAAATCATGTCTCACAAACTTGATTAAGTTTTTTGAATAAGTAACAAAGAAGATTGATGAGGGCAGAGTAGTAGATGTGATCTATATGGACTTCAGTAAGGCATAAATGATTTGGATGTGAGCATAAGAGGTATAGTTAGTAAGTTTGCGGATGACACCAAAATTGGAGGTGTAGTGGACAGCGAAGAGGGTCACCTCAGATTACAAGATCTGGACCTGATGGGCCAATGGACTGAGAAGTGGCAGATCAAGTTTAATTCAGATAAATGCGAGGTGCTGCATTTTGGGAAAGCAAATCTTAGTAGGACACTTAATGATAATGTCCTAGGGAGTGTTGCTGAACAAAGAGACCTTGGAGTGCAGGTTCATAGCTCCTTGAAAGTGGAGTCGCAGGTAAATAGGATAGCAAAGAAGGCGTTTAGTATGCTTTCCTTTATTGGTCAGAGTATTGAGTACAGGAGTTGGGAGGTCATGTTGTGGCTGTACAGGACATTGGTTAGGCCACTGTTGTAATATTACGTGCAATTCTGGTGTCCTTCCTATTGGAAAGATGTTGTGAAACTTGAAAGGGTTCAGAAAAGATTTATAAGGATGTTTCCAGGGTTGGAGGATTTGAGCTACAGCGAGAGACTGAACAGGCTGGGGCTGCTTTCCCTGGAGGGTGGGATGCTGAGGGGTGACCTTATAGAGGTTTTCAACATTATGAGGGGCTTGGATAGGATAAATAGACAAAGTCTTTTCCCTGGGGTCGGGGAGTCCAGAACTAGAGGGCATATGTTTATGGTGAGAGGGGAAAAATATAAAAGAGCTAAGGGGCAACATTTTCATGCAGAAGGTGGAATGTGTATGGAATGAGCTGCCAGAGGATGGGTGGAGGCTAGTACAATTGGAACATTTAAGAGGCATTTGGATGGGTATATGAATAGGAAGGGTTTGGAGGGATGTGGGCCGGGTGCTGGCAGGTGGGACTAGATTGGGTTGGGATATCTGGTTGGCATGGACAGGTTGGACCGAAGGGTCTGTTTCTATGCTGTACATCTCTATGACTCTATGACTCTATAACATCCTTGTAAATCTTTTTGGAACCCTTTCAAATTTCACAACATCCTTTCGATAGGAGGGAGACCAGAATTGCACAATATTCCAAAACCAATGCCCTGTATAGCTGCAATGTGTCCTAACAACTCCTGTACTTAATGCTCTGACAAATAAAGGAAAGGATACAGAATGTCTTCTTCACTATCCTATCTACCTGTGACTCCACTTTCAAGGAGCTGTTGTGATGATGCTGTCCCTTTACAAGGTTATGTTGCCCTTGGTTTTTTTCAAGAGGGGTCATGAAAGCAGAGGTGCTGATTTGTCTGGAATGGTTGCTTTGAACAATGGCAGGGGAGTGGCCAGATCTCCCAGTTCAGATTTTTATCCCAGTTTGGTTTGTTTTAGCAGATAGTCAGAAAACTGCTGGGGGACATAAAGAAGTAGCTACAGTGAAAAGAGGTTCCATGCTTCAACAGAGGTCTTGCCTGAATGTTCTCTCTGAAACCTCTCCTGCCTGTAAGAATCTGTGTTTGAATTTACCTTTGGCCAAGGAGTGTGTTTATAGGATGTTGCAGGGATAGGAACAGCTTCATTAAGTTGTGATATCATGTTGGTTGGGTTTTCAAATAAATTAAGTTATTCTAAATTCTACTTTCTTTTGTTCATGTTTCATCTGTAATGCTTAAAGTAAATACTGTTTTGTTGAAAGCTGAGTGGTTTGTTCAGCTGCATTGCACCTAGAAGATCCACTCTACATCTGCCTTTATAAAAAATAAAAGTTAGGGTCTCGACTACCTTCTTAAAATGTTTTGAGGGGTCTGGCCTGGTTCATAACACTATGAACCTGTACTCCAAAGTCTCTTTGTTCAGCCACACTTCTCAGCACCTTACTGTTAAGTGCATAAGTCCTGCCCTAATTTGCCTTTCCTAAGTGCAGCACCTCGCATTTATCTAAATTGAACTCCATCTGCCACTCCTCGGCCCATTGGCCCATCTGATTAAGAACCTATTGTACTCTGAGGTAACCTTCTTCGCTGTCCACCACACCTCCAATTTTGGTAGCATCTGCAAACCGACCAACCATAGCTCCTATGTTCACAGCCATATTATTTATATAAATTACAAAAAGCAGTGGACCCAACACCAATCCTTATGGCACACCACTGGTCACAGGCCTCCAGTCTGAAAAGTTCTCCCTTTATTCTGTGTGATCTAACCTTACTAACCAGTCTACCATGAGGAACCTTGTTGAATGTCTTACTCAAGTTCATATGGATCACGTCCACTGCTCTGTGCTCATCAATCCTCTTTGTTACTTCTTCAAAAAACTCAATCAAGTTAGTGAGACATGAACCGGGGTAGGACTTGTACAGTTAATGGTTTAGCATTGGGAGTGTTTTCAAGCAGAGAGACCAAGGGATGTAGATATATTGTTCCTTGAAACAGGTGTCACAAGTAGACAGGGTAGTGAAGAAGTCATTTGGCAGACTTGCCTGCAGAGCTTTGTGTATCGGACTTGGGATGTCATGTCACGGCTGTACTGACATTGGTAAGACCACATTTGGAGTACTGCCTGCAATTCTGGTCACCCTGCTGTGGGAAGGATGTTATTCAACTGTGAAGGGTGCAAAACAGATTTGCAGGGATGTTACCGAGACTGGAGGGGTTTGAGTTATAAGGAGAGGCTGGATAGGCTGGGACTTTTATTCCTGGACCATGGGAGCTGGAGTATTGGCCATATAGAGCTTTACAAGGTGTGGATAAGATGAATAGCCAAAGTCTTTGCCCCAGGGCAGGGATTCCAAAATGAGAGGGTGTAGGTTTAAGGTGAAAGGGGGCAAGATTTAAAAGGGACTTGAGGCACAAATTTGTCACACCAGTGTATACATGGAACAAATTGCCAGAGAAAGTGGTGTAGGCAGGTGAAATTACACCATTGAAAAGGCACCTGGATGGGTACATGGATAGGAATGATTTAGAGGGATATGGGAAAATGCAGTCAACAGGACTATTTCAGCTGGGAAACCTAGTTAACATGGAGAAAGTGAGGACTGCAGATGCTGGGGATCAGAGCTTAAAAATGTGTTGCTGGAAAAGCGCAGCAGGTCAGGCAGCATCCAAGGAGCAGGAGAATTGCGTTTCGGGCATAAGCAATCTGCATTCATCCCTTGTGGTTGGAGGGTTCCTAGGCGGAAGATGAGGTGCTCTTCCTCCATGGTTGCTATGGTCTGGCGATGGAGGAGGCCAAGGACCTGCATGTCCTTGGCGGAGTGGGAGGGGGAGTTAAAGTGTTCAGCCATGGGGCGGTTGGGTTGGTTGGTGCTTTGATGAAGAGCTTATGCTCGAAATGTCAACTCTCCTGCTCCTCGGATGCTGCCTGACCTGCTGTGCTTTTCCAGCACCACGTTCTTTGATGCTTAGCTTTGAGTGCTGACACAAACCTCATCCGGTCAAGTGACATCTCTCAGGGAAGGACATCTGTCAATTTCATGAGCTTCTGTGACAATACTGGGGTTTGTTTGATGACGTTACAAAGAAAATTGATAAAACACAGCTGTTAGTTTAGCCAGATTTTCAGAAGGCTTTTGATAAAATAGCTCACGCAGGGGCTTGGGTACAATCATCCAAATACATGGAATTGCAGATCATGGATTAGTATAGATTGATGATTGGCAAAACGATGGAAACCAGAGAGCTGGAACAAAGGGTTTGTATAAAAGCAGAAAATGCTGGAGAAACTCAACAGATCTGGCAGCATCTGTGGAAAGAGAAACAGTGAAACAGAGTTAATATTCAAGTTAATACTGGTTCTGTAGAAGTGTCTAGTGGAACTAATGTGGAATTGATGTCCATTCTGACAGTTCAATCTTTTCTGTTATTGATAAGTGGCAGCAACAAAAGAGCAACCAACGCACACTATCGGCCGAGCATGAGGTACCAATAGTCTCAAAGCCTTAAACTCAAGATAACTTACTGTGGGTTGTGGATAGACAACATTCACACTCAGAGATAATAACACTGCCCCTTCCAAAACCTTTCATCATAAAAAAAGGTTGATCCAGCGATGCTTGCTATTTTTTTATTTCCCTTATTTTCCATTCTGAATATTACAAAGCAAAGTTACATATTGAGCAGTATTCCCTGTTCATGGTAAGGTCCCAAGGAGTGTTGCTGAATGCACTCTGTAGGTTGAAGTGCAGGTTTATAGTTGCTGAAAAGTAGTGTCATAGATTGATAGGATAGTGAAGAGGGAGCTTGCTATGCTTTCCTTTATTGTCCAGCACATTGAGTATAGGGGTTGGGAGGCCATGTTGTGGCTGTACAGGACATTGGTTAGGCCACTGTTGGAATATTGTGTGTAATTCTGGTCTCCTTCCTATCGGAAGGATGTTGCAAAACTTGAAAGGGTTCAGAAAAGCTTTACAAGGATGTTGCCAGGGTTGGAGGATTTGAGCTACAGGGAGAGGCTGAACAGGCTGGGGCTGTTTTCCCTGGAGCGTCGGAGGCTGAGGGGTGACCTTATAGAGGTTTATACAGTCATGAGGGGCATGGATGGGATAAATAGACAAGGTCTTTTCCCTGGGGTGGGGGAGTCCCGAACTAGAGGGCATAGATTTGGAGTGAGAGAGGAAAGATTTAAAAGTGACCTAAGGGTTAACATTTTCACACAGAGGGTAGTACGTGAATGGAATGAGGTACCAGGGGAAGAAGTCGTGGTTAGTACAATTACAACATTTAAAAGGCATTTGGGTGGGTATGTGAATAGGAACGGTTTGGAAGGATATGGGTGAGGTGTTGGCAAATGAAACTAGAGTGGCTCAGGATATCTGGTCGGCATAGATGGGTTGGACCGAAGGGTCTGTTTCCGTGCTGTACATCTCTATAACTCTATGAATAGGATTGAATTGGAATGGATTGTGCTTACCTATGGCCAGGAATACCAGGCTGGCAAACATTCTGATGCGTTGTTAAGAATGGGGAATCCAGCAAGAAACCGTTGGAAACAAAAATATGTGGCTCCAGTGTTCAATGTCACCGCGAAAGTATCTTAGAAACCACTGGGGAAACTGCAATTTCAATGAGGAAGACAAAAGACAGTGTGAATCACTTGCAAATTAGTTTACCAAAAAAAAATTACATGAGAAGTGTGGAGCAGGACAGCTGCTAAGTCGGAACGAGCATTGTTGCGACACTAAGGCAGACTGCTGTGCTAAGTCGGAACTAGCATTATTGTGACACTGAGACAGACTGCAGATCCAAAGAAGCCTTCTTAGCTCTATATTTGCAACATGGTAAAATTAAAATGCTGAAGATACCCTCAAAAATTGACCCAATGGTTCTTAACTGGAATTTTTGAATAACCAATCCCAGACTTTGCAAATAAGCAATTGTTGTGACTGGGATTGTTGTCAGGAAAATAAGTCGTTTTGCGTGTTGCTGCCCACAACAAAACAATGCTACACAACATTAATTTGTGATGCATTTCTCAATGACTTTAATGTCCCTGTGATATTACAAGTATGTTGCCAGGGTTAGATTAGATTAGATTAGATTACAGTGTGGAAACAGGCCCTTCGGCCCAACAAGTCCACACGTCAGAGGCTGAGGGGTGACCTTATAGAGGTTTATAAAGTCATGAGGGGCATGGATGGGATAAATAGACAAGGTCTTTTCCCTGGGGTAGGGGAATCCCGAACTGGAGGGCATAGGTTTAGGGCGAGAGGGGAAAGATTTAAAAGGGACCTAAGGGTTAACATTTTCACACAGAGGGTGGTGTGTGAAAGGAATGAGGTACCAGAGGAAGTAGTCGTGGCTAGTACAATTATGTAGAAGAGTGTATGAAGAATGACCAATTGTCAATGTCAATGCTATTGCATGGTTTGATGATGCTGTTCCTTCAATAAGGTTTTGCGGTCCTTGGCTTTTTTCTCAGAGAGGTTGTAAAAACCTGCGATTCTGAAAAGTCTAGGTTTGAAGGGTTTTAGTGCCAATTTGATTATATCTCACAGATACTGCCTCACGCAAAAGGCTTTCAGGGGTGACCTTATAGAGGTTTATAAAGTCATGAGGGGCATGGATGGGATAAATAGACAAGGTCTTTTCCCTGCGGTAGGGGAATCCCGAACTGGAGGGCATAGGTTTAGGGTGAGAGGGGAAAGATTTAAAAGGGACCTAAGGGTTAACTTTTTCACACAGAGGGTAGTGCGTGAATGGAATGAGGTACCAGAGGAAGTAGTCGTGGCTAGTACAATTATGTAGAAGAGTGTATGAAGAGTGACCAATTGTCAATGTCAATGCTATTGCATGGTTTGATGATGCTGTTCCTTCAATAAGGTTTTGCGGTCCTTGGCTTTTTTCTCAGAGAGGTTGTAAAAACCTGCGATTCTGAAAAGTCTAGGTTTGAAGGGTTTTAGTGCCAATTTGATTATATCTCACAGATACTGCCTCACGCAAAAGGCTTTCAAGTTGAAAAAAAAACACTTGTACAATGATAGCGGAGTGGCCAGTTCTCCCAGTTCAGCTATTCTCTGGTTTGGTTTGATTTTAGCAGCCTGGCTGTTCACTGAAAGCAGGCAGTCAGTTTTGAGGCTGCTGATCCAAGAAACAGCTACATGGAAGAAGGTGTTCCATGTTGAATATTTCTGCCATCTCTCTCTCTCTCTCTCTCTCTCATTCTCTCTCATTCTCTCTCTCCCCTGAAAGACCTTGTGTTTGATTTTACCTTTTGCACCAAGGGGTATTTCTGGGGATTGTTGCAGGAATTTGGAACAGCTTCATTAACTTGGGATAATCTATTGGATTTTCAGATCGGTTAAGTTTTTCGGTATTCTGGTCTTTTCTGTTTGGGTTTCATGCAGTAATCTTGTAAATAAATTACATTTTGTTTAAAACTATATGGTTTGATCAACTGCATCTCTCCTGCAGCATCCACAATACATTAAAACAACTAGCAAAGTTCGGTTCCCAGTCTACTTTGTTGAAATGTTTTGAGGGGGTCTTACCTGGTCTATGACAATGCGAACATCGAAATGAAGTAAGAAGACTTTAAGTTAGCGGAGGAAAATAGTTGAAGGAGACTATGGTTGACCCAGAATGAGGTGTGGAATTATCAGATAGTGTGTGAGATGTATAGAACACAGAACGTTACAGCGCAATAAAAGCCCTTCAGCCCTCGATGTTGCACCAACCTGTGGAGCCAATCTGAAGCCCATCTAACCTACACTATTCCATTCATGTTTATTCAATGACCATTTAAATACCCTTAAAGTTGGCGAGTCTACTACTGTTTCGGGCAGTGTGTTCCATGCCCCTACTACTCTCTGAGTAAAGAAATTACCTCTGACATCTGTCCTATATCTATCACCCCTCAGTTTAAAGCTATGTCCCCTCATGCTAGCCATCACCATCTGAGGAAAAAGGCTTTCACTGTCCACCCTATCTAACCCTCTGATTATCTTTATGTCTCAATTAAGTCACCTCTCAACCTTCTTCTCTCTCATGAAAACAGCCTCAAGTCCCTCAGCCTTTCCTCATAAGACCTTCCCTCCATACCAGGCAACATCCTAGTAAATCTCCTCTGAACCCTTTCTAAAGCGTCTATATCCTTCCCGTAATGCGGTGACCAGAACTGTACACAACACTCCAAATGTGGCCGCATCAGAGTTTTGTACAGCTGCAATATGACCTCATGGCTCTGAAGCTCAGTATTTCTACCAATAAAAGCTAACATATCCTATGCCTTCTTAACAACTCTATCAACCTGGGTGGCAACATTCAGGGATCTATTTACGTGGACACCAAGATCTCTCTGCTCACATACATTTCTAAGAATCGTACCATTAGCCCATTAAATGGTCTTTATTTCTGTTGCTTCTTCCAAAGTCAATCACTTCGCACTTTTCCACATTAAACTCCATTTGCCACCTCTCAGCCCAGTTCTGCAGCTTATCTATGTCCCTCTGTAACCTGCAACATTTGTCAGCACTATCCACAACTCTACTGATCGTAGCATCATCAGAAAATTTACTAACTTATCATTGTACGACCTCATCCAGGTCATTTATAAAACAGCAGCGGACCGAAAACAGATCCTTGCGGTACCCCACTAGTAAGTGAACTCCAGGTAAACATTTCCCATCAACCACCATGCTCTGTCTTCTTTCAGCTAGCCAATTTCTGATTCAAACCACTAAATCACCCTCAATACCATGACTCCATATTTTCTGCAATAGCCTACTGTGGGGAACCTTATCAAATGCCTGACTGAAATCCATATACACCACATCAACTGCTTTACCCTCATCCACCTGTTTGGTCACCTTCTCAAAGAACTCAATAAGGTTTGTGAGGCACAACCTACCCTTCACAAAACCGTGCTGACTATCCCTAATCAACTTATTCCTTTCTAGATGATTATAAATCCTATCTCTTATAGCCTTTTCCAACACTTTACCC
>NC_057721.1:2895296-2903877 GCF_004010195.1 Chiloscyllium plagiosum | reverse complement strand
TGTGTTGCTGGAAAAGCGCAGCAGGTCAGGCAGCATCCAAGGAGCAGGAGAATCGACGTTTCGGGCATAAGCCCTTCTTCAGGGCTTCTTTCGGGCATAAGCCCTTCTTCATTCCTGAAGAAGGGCTTATGCCCGAAGCGTCGATTCTCCTGCTCCTTGGATGCTGCCTGACCTGCTGCGCTTTTCCAGCAACACATTTTCAGCTCTGATCTCCAACATCTGCAGTCCTCACTTTCTCCACTAAAGTAAACAATCCAAGCTTATCCAGCCTCTCTCCATTGCTGAAATGCTCCGTCCAAGGCAATATCATGGTGAATCTTCTCTGCATCCCCTACAGAGCAATCACATCCTTCCTATAGTGTGGAGTTCTGTCCAACTCCAATATCACCTCCCACTCTTATAATCTATGCCTTGACTGATAAAGGCAAGTGTCTCATATGCCTTCTTAACCTCCCTAATAGACTGTCCTGCCACTTTCAGGGATGTATAGTCAAGCATCCCAAGATCCATGTGTTCCTCTGAGATTCCTAGTGTCCTGCCATTCATTGAGTACTACCTTGTCTTGTTTTTTGTTCCAAAGTGCTTCACCTCATGTTTATCAAACTCCTTTTGCCACTGATCTGCCCATCTGACAATGCTCAGTTCTTGATGTGTTCAATGGGTCTCTTTTGAGATAAATGCAGGATCTGCCCATTTGACCAATTTGTCCATACCCTCCTGTAACCTAACATTTTCCACTCATTGTCAACCAACCCAGCCAATCATCGTGTTGTCCACAAAACCTACTTATCATCTCTCACACATTCTCATCAAAATTATTTATGAATATCACAAACAATAAGTGACCTAGCACTAATCCCTGAGGTTTGCATCACACAAACAGCTTTCTACCACCAAGCTCTGTCGCGCATCTCTAAGCCAGTTTTAGATCGAACTTGCTAATGGGTGCTACATCCAATGTATTTGTACCTTCTTTCTCAGTAATGGAATGAAGGTAGAAGAACTTTGTATGTGTTGCAACAGTGGCTCTTTCTGTTGGACTAAGTTGTGCTCTAGTAGACAGTGAGGAAGATTTAAGATTACAAAGGGAACTTGATCAATTGGGCCAATAGGCCAAGCAATGATAGATGGAATTTAATTTAGATACATGTGAGGCATTGCATTTTGGAAAACCAGGGCAGGACTGACACAGTTAATGGAAGAGTCCTGTCGAACTGAGAGACCTTAGGGTTCAGGTACATTGTTCCTTGAACGTTGAGAATAGACAAAGTGGTGAAGAGGACATTTAGTTCGGTTGCCTTCATTGCTCAGACCATTGAGTCCCGCAGTTGAGGTGTCATGTTCCAGTTGTACAAGATGTTGGGGAGGTCACTTTTGCAGTACAGTGTACTGTTCTGGTATCCCAGCTAGAGGAAATTTATTCTTAAGTTTGCAAGGGTTTATAAAAGATTGACAAGGATATTACTGGGACTGGAGGATTTGGGTGATAGTGAGCAGATAGGGCTTTCTTCATTGGAGCATAGGAGGTTGAGGGGTGAGCTTACAGGGGTTTGATTTGATTTGATTTGATTTATTGTCACATGTACCTACATATTTGAAAAGCTTCGTTTGTGAGCTGTACAGGCAAATCATAGAGTAAGAAAATAAAACTTGGAGAGAGTAAGCCAGTTTGAGGATGTGATGAGACAAGTTGACGAAGGTGGAGCAGTGGATGTGGTGTATATGGATTTAATATATGATAAAGTTCCCCACGGTAGGCCCATTCAAAATGTTGGGAGGTATGGGATACAAGGACAGTTGGCTAGGAGAAAGTGAGAATTGAGAATGTTGGCGTGGTGCTGGAAAAGCACAGCAGGTCAGGCAGCATCCGAGGAGCAGGAGAATCGACATTTCAGGCAGAAGCCTTTCATCAGGAATACGGGCATTCCTGAATAGTGCAGAGATTTCAGCGCGCATGTCGGTACAGAAGGAAGTACGAGAACCAGTTCCTGCTGAAGTAGTGTTGTTGCCAACGGAGGTAAGTGTTCTCCAAAATACCGTTCCCTAATTCTTCAGTGACGTTATAGCTAAATCATCCTGCCAAAATGCACGTTATCCCAGAACTACCTGTATCAGGGTGACCAGAACTGGTTTCTGTAGGCCTCCAAATAGTTTCAGAGATGTAGAGGAAAGGATAGCAAAGATAATTCTGGATAGGAGCAAGAATAACAGGGTAGTTGTTATGGGGATCTTTAACTTCCCAAATATTGACTGGAAATACTATAGTTTGAGTACCTTTTGTCCAGTGTGTGCAGGAGGTTTTCCTGACCCAATATGTAGACAGGCCAACAAGGGGCGAGGTCACATTGGATTTGGTACTGGGGACTGAACTCAGCCAGGTGTTAGATTTGGAGGTAGGTGAGCACTGTGGTGATAGTGATCACAATTCGGTAATGTTTACTTTAGCGATGGAAAGGGATAGGTATATACTGCAGGCCAAAAGTTATAGCTGGGGAAAAGGCAATTATGATGCAATTAGGCAAGATTTAGGATGCATAGGATGGGGAAGGAACTGCAGGGGATGGGCACAATTGAAATGTTGAACTTATTCAAGGAACAGCTACTGCGGGTCCTTGATAAGTATGTATGTATGTAGGCAGGGAGGAAGTGGTCGAGTGAGGGAACCGTGGTTTACTAAGGAAGTTGAATCTCTGGTCAAGAGGAAGAAGAAGGCTTATGTTAGGATGAGATGTGAAGGTTCAATGAGAGTGCCTGAGAGTTACAGGTTAGCCAGGAAAGACCGAAAGAGAGAGATAAGAAGAGCCAGGAGGGGACATTATAAGTCGTCATCAGGTAGGATCAAGGAAAATCTCTGGTGCGGCTGCACTTGGAGTACTCCAACTCTGGTCAATGCACTATAGGAAGGATGTGGAAGCTTTGGAAAAAATTCAGAAGAGATTTAAATGGATGTTGCCTGGTATGGATGGATGGTTTAATGAGTAAAGGCTGAGGGACTTGCGGTTTTCATTAGAAAGAAGAGGTTGAGAGGTGACTTAATTGAGACATACAAGATAATCAGTGAGTTCAATAGGGTAGACAGTGAGAGCCTTTGTCGTCAGATGTTTGTGGAGGTTGTCATGAGGGTATGAATAATCATAGAATCCCTACTGTAGAAATAGGCCCTTCGGCCCAAAAAGTTCACACTGACCCTCCAAAGAGTAACCCACCCAGACCCATTCCCCTACATTTAACCCCTAATTAATGCCCCTAACCTACACATCCCTGAACACGATGGGCAATTTAGCATGGCCAATTCACCTGACCTGCACATCTTTGGATTATGGGACGAAACTGGAGCACCCGGAGGAAACCCACGCAGACACGGGGAGAATGTGCAAAGCTCAGTTGTTAGTGAGACATGATTTTCAATGTAGAGGGCCATGTTGACTATCCCTAATCAGTCTGTGCCTTTCCAAATATATGCAAATCCTATGCCTCAGAATTCCTTCCAACTTACCCTTCACTGACGTCAGGCTCACCCGTCTATAGTTCCATGGCTTTTCCTTATCACCTCTCGTTAAAGAATGACATCACATTAGCTAATCTCCAGTCTTCCAGCACCTCATCCATGGCTATCGATGGTACAAATATCTTAGCAAGAGCCAGAAATCTCTTCCCTAGCTTTCCACAAGGTTCTGGGATACACCTGATCAGGTCCCAGAGATTGATCCACCTTTATGCATTTTCAATCAACTTGCACTGTTTGTATCCATCAGGATTTTGAGCAGTGTGGAGGCAGTGGCCCAGTGGTATTATCACTAGTCTATTAATCCAGAGATCCTGGAAATGTTCTGAGGACCTGGGTTCAAATCCTGCCCCAGTAAATGAATGCGCTTTAACAGCAAGCCTGAAAATAAGAGTCTAAAGATGGTCATGGTCAGGGGGAAGAAAGGAAATCTGATTCACTAATGTCCTTTAGAGAAGGAAATTTGCTGTCTTTATCTGGTCTGGCCTACATGTGATCTCAGACCACACACGCTGCCTCATAGCGCCAGAGACCCGGGTTCAATTCCCGCCTCAGGTGACTGACTGTGTGGAGTTTGCACATTCTCCCCGTGTCTGTGTGGGTTTCCTTCGGGTGCTCCGGTTTCCTCCCACAGTCCAAAAATGTGCAGGTTAGGTGAATTGGCCATGCTAAATTGCCCGTAGTGTTAGGTGAAGGGGCAAATGTAAGGGTATGGGTGGGTTACGCTTCGGCGGGTCGGTGTGGACTTGTTGGGCCGAAGGGCCTGTTTCCACACTGTAATGTAATGTAAATGTAAATGTAAATGACCGCAATCTGACTGACGTCTAACTGCCCTCTGGGCAATTAGGGATGGTCTAGCCAGTGATGCCCACATCCTGTGATTCAGCAACCAAACAATTAAATGGTCTTGAAGAAAAAGAGGAAAACAGGGTAAATGCTCCTACTGAGTGGAAGCTGTGACTTTGATTTCAGAACATGTGCAAAAATTGGACTGTGCAGAATAGCTGGTTTCCTAGAAACACACTTTCCACAATTATAATCTCATCAGCACTGACATAGTTAGTTAGACATTATCCTGGTGACTAATTCCCTCAGCAACTTCAGGTAAATGGATATTTATGCCAGTCCATCTATCCATCAAAGAACAATACAGCCTCCAAGCTCGCACCAACACATTTTGCCCTTCCATAGTAAAAATGTCTTCACTTGCAGAATCCTTATCCCTTTATTCCCTTCTAATTTATGCATTTCTTCAGCTGCTTATTGAATGCTGCTAATGTGTCTGCTTCCACCATCTCCTCTAGTCACACATTCCAGGCATTCACCACCCTTTGAAGTAAAAAACTTGCCTCTCATAACTCTTTCAAACTCCCCCCTTGCACTTTGAACCTGTGTCCCAGGCCCTTCCTCTCGAGAAAAGAGCCTCATACTTTCCACTCTATCCATGCCATTTATAATCTAATAAACTGCCTTAACCTCCAGCGTTCTAGTGAAAACAAGCCCAGTCTACCCAACCTTTCTTCGTAGCTAAAATCCTCATACCAGGCAACATCCTGGTAAACCTAAATCCTTCTGGTACTGTGGTGAGCAGAACTGTATGCAAAGTTCCAAGTGTGGCCTAACTAAAGTTCTATAAAGCTGCAGCACAACTTGCCTATCCTTACATTCAATACCCCTTCCAACGAAGGTAAGCATGCCATAGGCCTATTTTACTGCCCTATGTACCTGTGCTGACACCTTCAGTGGGCCTGCATATCAATATTCCTAAAGGTTCTACCATTCACTGTATAATTTCCACCTGTACGTGACCTTCCAAAATACATCACCTCACACTTGTCCAGATTAAACTTCGTCAGAAATAGAATGCAGAGAGTCTGTCAGGAAGGATACACAGTTGATAGGGCAAAGGGATGGGTTAAAAGTGTGTCTGTTTCAATGTAAGGAGTGACAGGAATGAGAGCATGGATCAGCACCTGGAACTATGATGTTGTGGCAATAACAGAGACATGGATTTCACAAGGACAGGAAGGGTTGCTGGATGTTCCAGGGTTCAGATCTTTTTAAGAGAACAGGGATGGGGGTAAAAGAGGAGGGGGAATAACATTGTTAATTAGAGAGTGCATCATAGCTGCAGAAAAGAAGATTGTTGAGGAGGTTTGTACAGGTGGAAGTCAGTGACAGTAAAGGAGCAGTCACTTTATTGTGTGTTTTCTATAGACCCCCCAATAGCAGTAGAGAGATGGAAGAACAGATTGGACAGCCAATCTTGGAAAGGTGCAGATGTAACAGAGTTGTTGTTACGGGTGACTTCAACTTCCCCAATATTGATTGGAACCTCCTGAGTGCAAATGGTCCAATGGAGCCAATTTTGTCAGATGTGTCCAGGAAGGATTCATGACTCAATATGTACATAGGCTGACTGGGGGGAGGCCATATGTTTTGTGTGCTAGGCAACGAGACAGGCCAGGTGTCAGATCTCTCGGTGGGAGAGCATTTCAGTGACAGTAACCACAACTGCCTCACCTTTACCAGAGTCATGGAGAGGGATAGGAGCAGACAGTGTGGGAAGGTATTTAATTGGGGGAGGGGAAATGATACTGCTATTAGACATGAGCTGTGGAGTATTAATTGGGAACAAATGTTTTACAGGAAATGCACAACAGAAATGAGGAGGCTGTTTAAGGAGCATTTGTTACCAGTTTTGGATAACTTTGTCTCAATGAGACAGGCAAGGAATGGTAAGGTGAAGGAGCCTTAGGTGACAAGAGAAGAGGAGCTTCTCGTCAGCAGGAAGAAGGAAACTTACTTAAGGTTGAGGAAGCGAGGATCCAGCACAGTTTTAGAGGATTACAGGGTAGCTAGAAAAGGACTAAAAAATGGACTGAAGAGAGCTCAGAGGGACACAAAAAAGTCTTGGTGGGAAGGATGAGGGAAAACCCAAAGGCATTCTACACTTATGTGAGGAATAAGAGAATAATCAGAGAGAGAGGGTAGGGCTGATCGGGGATAGCGGAGGGAATTTGTGCCTGGAGTCTGAAGAGGTAGGGGAAACCCTAAATGAGCTTTTTGCTTCAGTATGCACCAGAGAGAGGGACCTTGTTGATATTGAGAACATCACGGACCAGGTTAATAAGCTTGAACAGCTTGATATTAAGAAAGTGGATGTGCTGGGAATTCTGGGAAGCATCAAGATAGATAAGACCCCAGGGCCGGACCAGACATATCCAATATTACAACGGGAAGCAAGGAATGAGATTGCTGCACCTCTGGTGATGATCTTTGCATCCTCACTCTCCACGGGAATAATACTGGATGACTGGAGGGAGGTGAATGTTATTCCTCTGTTCAAGAAAGGGAATAGGGAAATCCCTGGGATTTCCCTAAATTCCCTTACATCTTTGGTAAGGAAGGTACTGGAAAGATTCTGAGAGATCGAATTTATGACTATTTGCAAAAAACATAGCTTAATTGAAGATAGTCAGCATGGCTATGTGAGGGGCGGGTCATGCCTCACAAGCCTTACTGAGTTCTTTGAGGATGTGACGGGACCCATTGACAATGGTTGAGCAGTGGATGTTGTGTATTTGGATTTCAGTAAGGCATTTGATGGGTTAGGTTGATCTTAGAATAAGATAAATGTTCGGCGCAACATCGTGCGGCGAAAGACCTGTACTCTTCTATGTTCTATGTTCTATCTGCCAATTTTCTGCCCATGCCTCCAACTGATCTATAACATGCTGTATCAACCAACAATCCTCCAAACTTTCCACAACTCCAGCAATCTTTGCATCATCTGCAAATTTACTATTTAGGCCAGTCACATTGTCCTCCAAATCATTTATGTAGACCACGAACTGCAACAGGGAAGAAAAATTATGATGCAATTAGGAAAGATTTAGGAAGAGTAGAATGGGGAAGGAAACTGCAGAGGATGAGCACATTAAAAATGTGGAGCTTATTCAAGGAAAGGCTCCTGTGTGTCCTAGATAAGTATGTACCTGTCAGGCAGGGAGGAAGATATAGAATGGTGAGCCGTGGTTTACTGAGGAAGTGGAATCCCTGGTAAAGAAGAAGAAGAAGGTTTATGTTAGGACAAAATGTGAAAACTCAGTTCGGGCGCTTGAGGGTTACAAGGAAGTCAGGAAAGACCTGAAAAAAGAGCTCACAAGAGCCAGGAGGGGAAATGAGAAGTTGTTGGCGGATAGGATGAGGGTTAACCCAAAGGCTTTCCATAGGTATGTCAGGAATAAAAGAATGACGAGAGTTAAATTAGGGCCAATCAAGGATAATAGTGGGAAGTTGTGTGTGGAGTCAGAGGAGATAGGGGAAGCACTAAGTAAATATTTTTCAACAGTGTTCACTATAGAAAATGAAAATGTTGGTGAGGAAGATACAGAGATACTTGCATCTAGACTAGAAGAGATTGAGGTTCACAAGGAACAGGTATTAGAAATACTGCAGAGTGTGAAAATAGACAAGTCCCCTGGGCCGGATGGAATCTATCCTAGGAGTCTCTGGGAAGCAAGGGAAGAGATTGCCGAGCCTTTGGCATTGATCTTCAAATCATCAATCTGATCAGGGACAGTCAGCACGGTTTTGTGAAGGGTAGGTCGTGCCAAACTAATCTTACTGAGTTTTTTGACAAAGTGACCAAACAGGTAGATGAGAGTAAACCGGTTGATGTGGTGTAAATGGATTTCAGCAAGGCGTTCAATAAGCTTCCCCACAGTAGGCTATTATACAAATTGCGGAGGAATGGGATTGTGGGAGACATAGCAGTTTGGATCAGTAATTGGCTTGCTGAAAGAAAACAGAGGGTTGTAGTTGATAGAACATGTTTATCTTGGTGTCCAGTTACTAGCGGCCTACCGCAAGGGTCGGTGTTGGGTCCACTGCTGTTCATAATTTTTATAAATGACCTGGATGAGGGCTTAGAAGGGTGGGTTAGTAAATTTGCGGTCAACACTAAGGTTGGTGGAGTTATGGATAGTGACGAAGGATGTAGTAGTTTGCAGAGAGACATAGATAGGATGCAGAGCTGGGCTGAGAGGTGGCAAATGGAGTTTAATGTGGACA
>NC_057721.1:2872034-2895052 GCF_004010195.1 Chiloscyllium plagiosum | reverse complement strand
TAGATAGGGTGGACAGGGAGAGCCTTTTTCCAAGTATGGGGATGGCAAACACGAGGGGACACAACTTTAAAGTGAGGGGAGATAGGTATAAGACAGATGTCAGAGGTAGTTTCTTTACTCAGAGAGTAGTAAGGGTATGGAATGCTTTGCCTGCAACGGTAGTAGATTCACCAAGTTTAAGTGCATTTAAGTCGTCATTGGACAGGCATATAGACGTACATGGAATAGTGTAGGTGGGATGGACTTCAGATTAGTATGACAGGGCGGCGCAACATCGAGGGCCGAAGGGCCTGTACTGTGCTGTAATGTTCCATGTTCTATGTTCTAACACATAATTATATAATTATATGAAATTATACAAGGAATGGCTGAAAGGTGCCATTCCTAAACTCTTACCAGCTGCCATTTGAAGTATTCTCACATTTCAGATGTGGATTTACCTTTTGAACAACCACTTCCAATCAACATTCTCCAATTCTTGCCTAACATTGTTGTGGTTCACCTTCCCCCAGTTTAACATCTTCATCTGAGGACAGCTGTTATCCCTGTCCATGTGTATCTTAAAACTCATTGTATTATGATCACTAATCCTGAAATGCTCCCCCACTGAAACTTCACTCACCTAGCTGGACTCATTTCCCAGAACCAGCTCCAGTATAGCTCCTTTCCTGGTTGGACTGTTTATATACTGCGTCAAGAAACCCTCCTGAATAGTCTTTACAAATTCTGCCCCATCCAAACCCCCATCACAAAAACCCTGCTATTTTTAGATTTCCCAAACCTGTCTATATATTCTCACCTGTATCTCCCATTGGCTGTTGGGAGGCCTGTTGTATACACTCAGCTTTGTGATTTCACCTTTCCTATTCCCAAGTTTACCCATATTGCCTTGCTGCATAAGTCCTCTGATGTATCCTCCCTTGGCACAGCTGTGATATACTCCTTTATCAGTAATGCAACTCCCCCAGCCCTTTTCCATCCCCTCCTACCGCACCCGAAATGTCAAGTGACATTCAGCTGCCAGTCCAATTCCTCTTTCAGCCAAGTCTCCATAATCCTAATAATGTCATAGTTACAAGTTACAAAGCTCCACATTCATCTACCTTGTTTTATAAACTTCTCACATTGCAACACATGCATTTCAGATCATCTCCCCTGCTCTTTTCAGCAGCATTTCTCTGCTTGTTCTTGTTCTTTGGCATGTTTGCCTTGGGTTCTGTCTCTCCCTCAATTTTTGCAACTACTGCCCTACTCCTCTGTTCCCCATCACCCTACCTCACTGTTTCCATACTGTAGGGAATCTAATCTAATCTAATCATGCTAGTTTAAACCCTTCCCAATTACTCTATCAAGAACTTCCAAAAGGACATCAGTTCTGGTCCTGCCCAATGTAACCCGTCCAGTTTGTCCAGGTCAACTTTGTCACTTCCTCAAAGAATTCTATTAAGTCAGTAAGACATGACCTTCCCTACACAAAACATTGCTGCTTATCATTTATAAGCCCATTCTCTTCCAAATGTGAATAGATCCTATCCCTCAGTATTTTCTCCAGCAGTTTTCCTACCACTGACGTCAGGCTCAGTGGTCTATAATTACCTGGATCCTCCTGCTAGCCTTCTTAAACAAGAGGACAACATTAGCAATTCTTCAGTCCTCCAGGACCTCACCCGTGTTTAAGGATGCTGCAAAGGTAATTGTTAAGATCTCAGCTATTTCCTCTCTCGCTTCCCTCAGTAACTTAGAATAGATCCCATCCGGACCTGAGGACTTGTCTACCTTAATGCCTTTTATGATACCCAACACTTCCTCCCTCCTTATGCTAGCATTTCCTAGAGTAATCAAACATCTCTCTCTAACCTCAACATCCGCAATTCTCCTCGGTGAATACCAACGCAAAGTACTCATTAAGAATCTCACCCATTTTCTCTGACACCATGCATAACTTCCCTCCTTTGTCCTTGAGTGGGCCAACCCTTTCTGTAGTTACCTTCTTTTTCCTTATATAATGAATGAAAGGCTTTGGGATTTTCCTTAACCCTATTTGCTAAAGATATTTCATAACCCCTTTTCGCCCTCTTAATTCCTCGTCTCAGATTGGTCCTACTCTTCTAATATTCTTCCAAAGCTTCATCTGTCTTCAGTCGCCTAGACCTTATGTATGCTTTCATTTTCCTCTTAGCTAGTCTCACAATTTCACCTGTCATCTTTGGTTCCCTAAACATGCCATTTCTATCCCTCAGTTTCACAGGGACGTGTCTGTCCTGAACTCTAATCAACCTCTCTTTAAAAGCCTCACACATATCAAATGTGGATTTCCCTTCAAACAGCTGCTTCCAATCCACATTTCCCAGCTCCTGCTGAATTTTGGTATATTTGGCCTCCCCCCAGTATAGCGCTCTTCCTTTAGGCCCACACTCATCTTTGTCCATGAGTATTCTAAAGCTTATGGAATTGTGATCACTATTCCCAAAGTAATCCCCCATTGAATTTTCAACCACCTGGCCGGGCTCATTTCCCAACACTAGGTCCAGTATGGTCCCTTCCCAAGTTGGGCTATTCACATACTGCTTTAGAAAACCCTCCTGGATGCTCCTTACAAATTCTGCTCCATCTAAACCTCGAACACTAAGTGAATCCCAGTCAATGTCGGGAAAATTAAAATCTCTTCTCACCACCACCCTATTGCTCCTACACCTTTCGATAATCTGTTTACATATTTGCACCTCTCTCTCCCCTTCACTGTTTGGAAGCCTGTAGTACAGCCCCAACATTGTTACTGCACTCCTCCTATTTCTGAGCTTTGCCCGTATTGCATCATTGCTCAAGTCTTCCATGGTGCCCTCCTTCAGCACAGCTGTGATATCCTCCCTGACCAGTAATGCAACTCCTCCACCCCTTTTACCTCCCTCTCTATCCCACTTGAAGCATCAATATCTTGGGATATTTAGTTGTGAATAGCTTGTAGTACTTGTAAGCTCTCAGTTCAGAACAGCATTCACTCTGTCTTAAAGGTGCAGTACATGCCCTCAACCTCATAATCATATTTTAGTGAGAAACTGCTCAGTTCAGATTGAGGTTGATTGTAAAGGGAAATAAAGTTATAGAAGTCTATTTCTGTAACCCCACACTTCCCCCTTTCCTCCTTCACTCCGAGAGAAAGCTAATCCATTAGGTGTAAGTTGCTTTTGAAAACTTCTTGGTATAGCAGAGTTCTCCTGTAATAAGCCGGATCCTGTGCAAAATACTTCTATTGGCTTGAATGACCCTCTTGCCTTATACATTGACAATCTGGGTGAAGGAACTGAAGACATTGTTGCTAAGTTTGTAGGTGACACAAAGATCAGTGGAGGGGCAGGTGGAGTTGAGACGTAGGGAGCTTGCTGAACAAATTGAACAAGCTAAGAGAACGGGTAAAGAAGTGACAGATGGAATACAATGTGGGGAAGTGTGCGATTAAACACTTTGGCAGTGTGATGAGGATGTGGCTTTAAGAGGTTATTTTGTTCTGGGCTTTTTTGAACAGAGGTTTTAAAGCAGAGGTATTGAGCAGGCTACCAGAGCCACTAGAATAAAAAGTTTGTGAGGCCCACCAGGATTTTAGTTTTAGCTTTCCATATTTGCTGTTGTGAACTTGAGGAAGCAGAAGCTATTTTTCCCTCTTCCAGTTACAGCTAAGAGGGGTGGGGATTCTCTTCCTGAATTGCCGGAGTTGCATGTAAGACAATCTCTTTTCTGAATTTGCCTTTTGCCAATAGTGTGTTTATGGCATGTTACCATATTGGAACAGTTAATTAGTAATAGTTACTGTATCTACAATTCTGTTAAGTTTTCCAATAGAGTTAAGTTATTCCAATTCCTCTTTCTTTTGAGGTATTTTAATAATAATGCATGAATAAAGTATGTTTTGCTTTAAGTCCTGTAGTTGACCAATCAAATTTCATCTGGAATGCAACACTTTACATTCACCTTTAAAATAAGAAAATAGGGTATCTTCTTAGAACATAGAACATTAGAGCGCACAACAGGCCCTTCGACACTCTACTGTTGCGTCAACCTTTGAAACCAATCTGAAGCCCATCTAAGCTACACTATTCCATCTCATTCGTATACCTATCAAATGACCATTTAAATGCCCTTAAAGTTGGTGAGTCTACTACTGCTGCAGGCAGGACGTTCCATGCTCTTGCTCCTCTGAGTAAAGAAACAACCTCTGATATCTGTCCTCTATCTATCACCCCTCAATTTAAAGCTATGTCCCCGCATGCTAGCCATCACCATCCGAGGAAAAACGCTCTCATTGTCCACCCAATCTAAACCATGTCTGTCTCTATTAAGTCGCCTCGCAACCTTCTCCTCTCTAATGAAAACAACCTCAATTCCTCAGCCTTTCCACGTAAGATCTTCCCTCTATACCAGGCAACATCCTAGTAAATCTACTCTGAACCTTTTCCAAAGCTTCCACATCCTTCCTATAAAGCAGTGACCAGAACTCCAAGTGCAGCCACACCAGAGGACAATTGGTCTGGCCCAGAACACGTGGGAAGAACAGAGGCATAGATTATTTTCTAAATGGGAAAAGGCTTCAGAAATCTGAAACACAAAGGGACTTGTGTGTCCAAGTTCAGGATTCTGTTATGGTTAATATACAGATTTAGTTGGCAGTTGAGAAGGCAAATGTAATGTTAGCATTCATTTTGAGAGGTCTAGAATATAGGAGCGGGGAGGTATTGCTGAGACTGCCTGAGGCTCTGGTCACTTTGCATTTGGAATATTGTGAGCAGGTTTGGGCCCCATATCTAAGGAAGGATAGGCTAGCATTGGAGGGAGTCCAGAGGAGATTTACAAGCATGATCCCAGGGATGAAGGGCTTGTCATATAAGGAGCGATTGAAATCTCTGGGTCTGTACTCGATGATGTTTACAAGGATGAGGTGGGGGATCTGATTAATATGTATAGAACACTGAGAGGCCTGGATAGAGTGGATGAGGAGAAGATGTTTCCACTAGTAGGAGAGACCAGAACCTGAGGGCTCAGTGAAGGTATGCACCTTTTGAACAGAGATGAGGAACAATTTCTTCAGCCAGAAAAAGACCCCTTCACCTGTCCTCTCTGCCTTCCATTAGTCAACCAAACTTCTATCCAAAACCGCACTCGTCACTGCTTGCCAACGGCCATGGTGAGATCAACGGCCTGGGAAAGAGAAGAATTATTTTCCTAATATCAGACTTTAGGCACCTCACTATGATTTTGAAAATGATTACCTCAGCTTTGGCTATATCTGGATTACTCCCCAAATCATGCAGCGGAGAGAGAAAGGGATAGAAGAATGAGAGCAAAAGAGAGCGAAACAGAGAGAAAGAGAGAGGGAGAAAGAGGAAGAATGAGACAGAGAGAGAAAAATGGAGACAGCAAATATAGTGAAAGATAGACAGGCACAGAGACTGACAAGGGAGAAAGAGAGACAGAATGATACCAAGACAGAGAGATAGACAGAGACAGACAGGCTAAGAAAGAGAAACACAGAGAGAGAGAGAGAGCAAGAGAGAGAGAGAGACAGAGACAGAGACAGAAAGACAGAGACAGAGCGACAGAGAGAGACAGACATCTAAAGGAGGAAGAGATACACAGGGAGTCGGGTAAGCAGGTTGAGAGAAACAGAGAGAGAGAGAGAGTGTGAGGAAGTATTTTCTGCCATAGAGTATAGGAGACTATTTCAGAATGCCTTTCATCCATGTTGTAGAATATTGTTATATGTTGTCATATTAAACAGCCTCAACAAGACATTTCCAAGTTTTCTGAATGTTGTGTCAAAATTTCTGTGATTGGAATATTGTGCTAATGCACATTCTTGCACTGTCAATCCCTGCCTCTGCCTCTGAAGTCTTCATACTGTCAATCCTGCACATTTCTCTGACATGTGCCCGAAACGTCGAATCTCCTGTTTCCTGGATGCTGCCTGACCTGCTGTGCTGTTCCAGCAATAAAGTTTCAATATTGTGCTAATGCACATTCTTGCACTGTCAATCCCTGCCTATGCCTCTGAAGTCTTCATACTGTCAATCCTGCACATTTCTCTGACAATCTCGTACTTCCATTTGGGTAATTCAGTAAAGAAATCTTATCCTGGTAAAAGCACAGAAGATATCATCCGCGTGGAGTTTTCCATCATTAGGTAAGTTGTATCTATCCTCAATGGAGTTTGGAAGAATGTGAGGTGCAGATACTTACAGAGTCTTGACAGGTGAGAAGCTTGTTTCGCCTTGTGTGGAAAAGTCTAGGACCCGAAGGGCATTGTCTCAGAATAAGGGGAATCACCCATTGAAGACAGAGTTGAGAAGGAATCTTTATTCTCCGAGGTGAATGAGTCTGTGGAATTCTTTACCATAAAAGACTGTTGAGGCCGGTTCATATTCAAGGCTGATAGATATTTAATCAGGAAGGGGAAATCCAGGGCTATGAGGGATAAAAAGGCAGGAAAGTGGAGTTGAGGATGTTCAGATCAACCATAATCTACTTGGGGGTTGGAGCACACTCAATAGACTGAAAGTCCTACTTCTGCCCCGAGGTCTTATGGTCTTAAATCAGATGGTGTGCTTTTTTATCAGCAAATTGCTAACAATTAACAAATTGGCTGAACATGGTAGGCCTTCACACATTATTTTAATTCATTTACTTCTCCGTTCATTACAGAACTTTATTGTCATCTTTAAAATCGTAGAAGCATTTTGTCCTTCCGTTGATTGAATCTGCACAGACAAAGAAACCAAGACTCTCAATCTGCACTAGTCCCACTTTCCCATACTAGGCCCACAGCTTTGAATATTATGACATTATAATAGAACTCTTTGAGGAAGTGACAAAGTTGATTGATGAGGGAAGGGCTGTAGATGTCATATATATGGACTTTAGTAAGACGTTTGATAAGATTCCCCATGGTAGGCTGATGGAGAAGGTGAAGTCACATGGGGTCCAGGGTATACTAGCTAGATGGATAGAGAACTGGCTGGGCAACAGGAGACAGAGAGGAGTAGTGGAAGGGAGCTTCTCAAAATGGAGAACTGTGACCAGTGATGTTCCACAGGGATCTGTGCTGGGGCCACTGTTGTCTGTCATATACATAAATGATCTGGAGGAAGGTATAGGTGGTCTGATTAGCAAGTTTGCAGATGACACTAAGGTTGGTGGGGTAGCAGGTAGTGAAGGAGACTGTCAGAGAATACAGCAGAATATCGATAGATTGGAGAATTGGGCAGAGAAATGGCAGATGGAGTTCAATCCGGATAAATACGAGATGATGTATTTTGGAAGATCAAATTGAAGAGCGAACTATACAGTAGATGGAAAAGTCTTGGGAAAAATTGATGTACAGAGAGATCTGGGTGTTCAGGTCCATTGTTCCCTGAAGGTGGCAACGGAAGGCATGCTTTCCTTCATCGGACGGGGTATTGAGTACAAGAGTTGGCAGGTCATGTGACAGTTGTATTAGACTTTGGTTCAGCCACATTTGGAATGCTGCATACAGTTCTTGTCACCACATTACCAAAAGGATGTGGATGCTTTGGAGAGGGTGCAGAGGAGGTTCACCAGGAGGTTGCCTGGTATGGAGGGTGCTAGCTATGAAGAGACGTTGAGTAGACTAGGATTATTTTCATTAGAAAGATGGAGGTTGAGGGGGGATCTGATTGAGGTCTACAAAATCGTGAGAGGTGTAGACAGGGTGGATAGCAAGAAGCTTTTTCCCAGAGTGGGGGACTCAATTACTAGGTGTCTTGAGTTCAAGGTGAGAGGGGAAATGTGTATGGGAGTTATGCATGGAAAGTTCTTCACATAGAGGGTGGTGGGTACCTGGAATGTGTTGCCAGTGGAGGTGGTAGGGACGGGAATGATAGCGTCATTTAAGATGTATCCAGACAGATACACGAATGGGCAGGGAGCAGAGAAATAGAAAATAGGCAGCAGGTTTGGATTGAAGATCTGGATTGGCACAGACTTAGAGGGCGGAAGGGCCTGTTACAGTGCTATAATTTTCTTTGTGCTTTGTTCTTTGTTCATTTGAAGTGCTTATCCAAGTACTCATTAAAGCTAGGCTTCCTGCTTCAAGTACTATCCCAGGCAGTGCATTGCAGACCCCCACCACTCTCTGGGTGAAACATTTCTGAAAACCCTCTCTAACCTCCTGCCTTTTATATTAAAATGACGTCCCCCTGTTATTAACATTTTCCTGGCGGAATCAAACCTTATTTTACCTTGCTTGACAATGCAGGGTAGGAGACAGGGCAAAGAAGTGACAGATGGAATACAATGAGAGAAGAACAGAGACATTGACTATTTCCTAAATGGAGAAAGACGTTGGAGACCTGAAATACCAAGGGATTTCAAAGTCCTTGAGCTCAGGATTCTCTTCAGGTTAACATGCAGGTTCAATCTCTCAGCCCCCGTCCCCGGGCACGCCACCCACACCACCACCAATGAAGAGCATACAACCCCCAACCCCCACCTCAATGAAGAGCTTATGCTCAAAGCGTCAACTCTCCTGCTCCTTGGATGCTGCCTGATCAATTCTGAGTTTTCAGCACCACACTTTTTGACTTTGATGCAGGTTTAGTTGGCAGTTAGGACAGCAAATATAAGATTAGCATTTATTTCAAGAGGGCTAGAATACAAGAACAGAGATGTACTCCTGATCTTGTAAAAGGCTCAGGTCAAACCACATTTGGAGTATTAGAAGCAGTTTTCATTCTTACCCTCTCAATTTCCTCTGCTTTAAGGAAAATAACCCCAGATCTGTCCAATCTCTCTCCCTTGTTGAGGCCACATTTAGAATACTGCATTCATTCTGGTCTCCCTGTTATAGGAAAGATGTTGTTAAACTTGAAACTGTTCAGGAAAATTTGCAAGGATGTTGCCAGGATTGGAGGATTTAAGCTATAGTGAGTGGCTGAATAGGCTGGGACAATTTTCACTGGAGCATAGGAGGCTGAGAAGTGAATAGCCAAGGTCTTTGTCCCAGTGCAGGGGAGTCTGAAACTAGAGGGTATGGGTTTCAGGTAAGATGGGAAAGGTTTAAAAGGGACCTGAGGGGTAACATTTTCATGCAGAGCCTGGTGTGTGTATGGAAGGAGCTACCAAAGGAAGTGGCAGAAGTGTGTACAATTACAACATTTAAAAGACATCTGGATAGTACGTGAATAGGAATGGTCTGGAAGGAACATGGGCCAAGTACTGGCAAATGGAATAGGTCAGATGGGATGTATGGTCAGCATGGATGAGTTGGACCGAAGGGTCTGTTTCTGTGCTGTATAACTCTATGACTCTACGACTCTGACTCTATGAATCTGTGATCACTGAAATTCTTCAGCGCCAAGGCAGCATCCTGATAAATCTCTTTGTGCACCCTCTCCCTCCTAGAATGTGGGTTCCTGAATAGTTGAAGAGGAAGTACATGCATTAACTTGCAGACTGCTAAACTGGAGTTAAAAATGCCCATACTTGTTCTCATGTATTATACCTTTCTCCTCAACGATGTTACTTAAAAAGAACATTGTAAAGGGGATAAGTAGCTTAAATAGACAGTTCCCAAATTTGGCCTTTGACTCATTAATGATGGATACTGAGAGTAAAATCAGAGTTATCCCAAAGAGTTGTCCTCCGTCGTTTCCACCAACTACAATCAGACCACACCACCAGAGACATATTTCCCTCCCCACCCTTATCGTCATTCTGCAGAGACCATTCCCTCTGCACCTCCCTCGTTAGGTCCATGCCTCCCCCTCCCCCTACCAACTCACCCTCTCCTCCCAGCATCTTCCCCTGTCACCACCTGTGCTCACACCTCCCCCCCTCACCTCCATCCAAGGCCCCAAAGGATCCTTCCACATCTGGCAGAGATTTTCCTGTACATCCAAACATCTCATCTATGGTGTCTGTTGCTCCTCTACACTGGGAAGACAGAACGCCAACTCATGGAACGTTTCAGGGAACATCTCCTGGACACATCCACCAAACAACCCTACTGCCCTATGGCCGACCACTTCAATGCTCCCTCTTGCTCCGCCAAAGACATGGAAGTCCTGGGCCTCCTCCTCTGCCAAATCCAATCCACCTGATGCCTGGAGGAAGAACACTTCATCTTCTGCCTCGGAACCCTCCAACAGCATCAATGTTGATTTCACCAATTTCCTCATCTCCCTTCCCCTGCCTCACCTCATTCTCAGATTCAACCCTTCAACTTGGCACCGCCCTCTTGTCCCACCTGTCCATTTTCCTTCCCATCTATCTGCTCCATCTTCTCCTCCAACCAATCACTATCATTCCCCCACCTCCATCTACCTTTCGTCTTCCCAGCTACCTTTGCCCAGCCCCACCCCCACCCCCACCTTTTATTTATCTCCCAACCTCCACATTCCTGATAAAGGGCTTATGCCCGAAACGTCGATTCTCCTGTTCCTCGGATGCTGCTTGACCTGCTGTGCTTTTTGAGTGCCACACTCTCGACTCTGATCTCCAGCATCTGCAGTCCTCACTTTCTCCTTATACCAAAGAGGGCAGTATTATAAGGACGCAATTGGACCTGATCTTCAGCATGAAGATTCTGTTCCAATTGTGCAGGCAGAACAGGTGAAGGACTTTGTGTAAAATAATACAACAATTCATAGGAAGATAGCATAGAGACAGGAATAGACCATTCAGCTCCGCAAGCCTATTCCACCATTCAATGGCTGGTCTGTGGCCTCAGTCCATATACTTGCCTTTGGCTCTCAATCTGTGATAACTTTGCTCAACAAAAGTTTATCTTTCTCAGATTTAAAATCCAGCATTCACTGCCATTTGTGGAAAAGAGTTCCAAACCTTCTGGGCGACACGGTGGTAGTGGGCGGCACGGTGGTAGTGGGCGGCACGGTGGCACAGTGGTTAGCATTGCTGCCTCACAGCGTCAGAGACCCAAGTTCAATTCCAGCCTCGAGTGACTGTCTGTGTGGAGTTTGCACATTCTCCCCGTGTCTGTGTGGGTTTCCTCCGGGTGCTCCGGTTTCCTCCCACAGTCCAAAAATGTGCAGGTTAGGTGAATTGGCGATGCTAAATTGCCCTTGGTGTTAGGTGAAGGGGTAAATGTAGGGGAACGGGTCTGGGAGGTTGCGTTTCGGCGGGTCGGTGCGGACTTGTTGGGTTGAAGGGCCTGTTTCCACGCTGTAAGTAATCTAATCTTTGCCACCCTTTGTGTGTAGGAGTGTTTCCTAACATCTCTCTTAAATGGTCTGGCCCTAATTCTCAGATAATGCCCTCCCTAGTACTAGAATTCCCAAACAGTGGAAAGACTTTACCTTTACCCTGTCTTTAACTGTTAATATTTTGAAGACTTCAATCAGATTTCCCCCAATACTTTTAAACACAAGATAAAACTTGCCTAATTTGTGTAGCTTTTCCTCACAACATAACCCTTAAAGCCCACTATAACTCTTGTAAACCTACATTGTACTCCCTCGAAGGCCAGTCTCCTTCCGAAGATTTGGTGTCCAGAACTGCTCCAAGTGAGGCCTAATCAGGATTTTGTATGACTGCAGCATAACTCTTTGTCCGTGTTCTCCTGTTCTTCTGATATAAAGGCCAGAATTCAATCAGCTGTCAATCTGCACATGGTTATGCAATTTTGAAGTTCTGAATACCCAAGTTTCAACGGACATCCACTAGCCTTCACTTCATACCATCCAGAAAGTACCTGATCTACTCTTTTTCAGTCCAGGATGGATAACCTCGACTTATTTGCATCGAACTCCATCTGCCACAGTTTTGCCTGTTCATTTAGTCAATCCGTATCCGTTTCAAATAAACTGGGTTGAATAGTTTGCAGAATAGTTTTGATCATTTCTTTAGGTTACCCTGTCTATCTGCGTCTCAAAGTAACAGTACAAAATAGGGGAAACTAAAGTGAATAAATGAATCAGGGATATGAAAAAAAACCTAAACTGAATAGAGTATTATACTGCAAATTGTAATGCAAATACAATATTGTTCACTATATTAAGATTCACTTGAACAGTTTGGCACTACAAATGTGAGTATAAGACTCATCACGTAATTTTCGAAACCGTTGGGAAACCAGCTGCTTTTTAATATTTCAACAGACTGTTCCTGTTGTTGCATAACATAGGTTTCAAGTTCCTGTATCTCTCTGTTGCTTTTTCTAAAAATATTAATTTAGGACATTCTGTTCTCAAATGCATTACAGTTCCTGCAAATGAATAAGATTTGCTTCTTGCCTATTGCCAAGCATTGGTTCCATAAAGAGGTGAGTAGAGAGGTGACAAAATCGATTCAGATTCATTATTCCCTGCCAATATTAACTCTGACAGTAATAGTCATTATAATTATCTTCAATTTATGCCCCCTTTGGTCACTGATCCCTCCATCAGTGGGGAGAAGTTTCTCCCTGTCTACCCTATCTATGCTCCTCGTCATTTTATACATCTCAGTCTTGTTCCCCTCTCAATCTCCTCTGCTCTAAGGGAAAACAATCCCAGTCTGTCTAATCTCTCCCCATCACTGAAACTCTCCAGCCCCAAGGCAACATCCTGGTAAACCTCCCTCTGCACCCTCTCCAGTGCTATCACTTTCCTGTAATAACGTGCATTCCAGCACTGCACACAATACTGTCCCTGTAGCATTCTTAGCATATTTTTGGTGGCACAAACACGGTAGTGTATAATTCTATGATGGTATTGGGAAGTGAAGTAATATGTTATTATCATTTTTCCATTATAATCACAATGAAGCCTTTATATTTCATTGTCCAGATGGAACAATAATTTGACAAAGGGGCATCACCTCAGCATAAGGAACATCACCCATTGAGGAGGGAGATGAGGAGGAATTTCTTCTCTCCAAAGGGAGTGATTCTTTACCACAGAAGGCTGTCTAGTCTGGGTCTTTAAGTACTGATTTTTTATCAGAAAGTGGAATTGAGGGTTACAGGGTGAGAAAAGGTAGGAGAATGAAGTTGAGGATGGTCAGAATTAGTGAGTGAATTCAAGAGACATCAATGACTTGATACATACAGAGGGCATCTGCAACTCAAAGGGGCTGAGGAGGTCTTGTGCATAAAACACAGGGCAGCAGGTAATCTGGAAGGGCTGTTGGAATGTTGGCACTTATTTCAAAGGGTTGGAGTATCAGATAGGGATGTCTTACTGAAAATGTGCAAGGTGTTGGGGTAAATAGTGCGGTGAAGAGGGCATATGGCGTACTGGCTTTTATTGGTAGAGGAATTGAGTTCCGGAGTCCTGAGGTCATGTTGCAGTTGTATAAGACTCTGGTGCGGCCGCATCTGGAGTATTGTGTGCAGTTTTGGTCGCCATACTATAGGAAGGATGTGGAGACACTGGAACGGGTGCAGAGGAGGTTTACCAGGATGTTGCCTGGTATGGTAGGAAGATCATATGAGGAAAGGCTGAGGCACTTGGGGCTGTTTTCATTGGAGAAAAGAAAGTTTAGGAGTGACTTGTTAGCGGTGTACAAGATGATTAGGGGTTTAGATAGGGTTGACCATGAGAACCTTTTTCCACGTATGGAGTCAGCTATTACGAGGGGGCATAGCTTTAAATTAAGAGGTGATAGGTATAGGACAGATGTTAGGGATAAATTCTTTCCTCAGCGAGTCGTGAGTTCATGGAATGCCCTGCCAGTAGCAGTGGTGGACTCTCTCTGGAGTATTGTGTGCAGTTTTGGTCGCCATATTATAGGAAGGATGTGGAGGCACTGGAATGGGTGCAGAGGAGGTTTACCAGGATGTTGCCTGGTATGGTAGGAAGATCGTATGAGGAAAGGCTGAGGCACTTGGGGCTGTTTTCATTGGAGAAAAGAAGGTTTAGGAGTGACTTGTTAGCGGTGTACAAGATGATTAGGGGTTTAGATAGGGTTGACCATGAGAACCTTTTTCCACGTATGGAGTCAGCTATTACGAGGGGGCATAGCTTTAAATTAAGAGGTGATAGGTATAGGACAGATGTTAGGGGTAAATTCTTTCCTCAGCGAGTCGTGAGTTCATGGAATGCCCTGCCAGTAGCAGTGGTGGACTCTCCCTCATTATGGGCATTTAAGCGGGCATTGGATAGGCATATGGAGGATAGTGGGCTAGTGTAGGTTAAGTGGGCTTGGATCGGCGCAACATCGAGGGCCAAAGGGCCTGTACTGCGCTGTATATTTCTATGTTCTATGTTCTATGTTCTAACCACATCTGGGGCGCTATGAACAACTTTGGTCCCCTTATTTAATGAAAGATATTTCATCGGAGGCAGTTGAGAGAAGGTTGTCGCGGATGATCCCCTGTATGGAAGGATTGTCTTATAAGCAAAGGCTGAACAGGTTAGGACTTTATTCACTGGGGTTTAGAAGAATAAGAGATGATCTCATTGACACATACCGGGGAAGACAGAGTCTAGGTCCAGATGGCACAGTTATAGAGTCATAGAGTCATAGAGATGTACAGCATAGAAACAGACCCTTTGGTCCAACCTGTCCATGCCGACCAGATATCCCAACCCAATCTAGTCCCATCTGCCAGCAGCCAGCCCATATCCCTCCAAACCCTTCCCATTCATATACCCATCCAAATGCCTTTTAAATGTTGCAATTGTACCATCTTCCACCACTTCTTCTAGCAATTCATTCCATACATGTACCACCCTCTGTGTGAAAACGTTGCCCCTTAGAACTGTTTTATATCTTTCCCCTCTCACCCTAAACCTAGAGTCCCTCTAGTTCTGGACTCCCCCACCCCAGGAAAAGGACTTTGTCTATTTACCCTATCCATGCCCCTCATAATTTTGTAAACCTCTATAAGGTCACACCTCAGCCTCTGACGCTCCAAGGAAAACAGCCCCAACCTGAAGACTGTAATGAGGAGGAAGTTCTTCACTCAGAGGGTTGTGAGTCTTTGGAATTCCTTGCCATGAGAGTTGTGTGTGGGGTTGGAGAGTCATTGTGTTTATTTCAGGTTGAGATAGATAGACTCTTGACCAATCAGGAATCAAGGGTTGCAGGGAAAGTGGATGTGAGGAATGTCAGATATTAAGGGGCTTGACAGAGTCTGTAGCAAACACAGGAAGTACTGGAGAAACTCAGCAGGTCTGGCCACATATGTCATAGAGTCATAGAGATGTACCCGTCCAACCCGTCCATTTGTCGACAGAGATAAAGCAGAGTTTATGTTTTGACTCTGGTGACCCTTCTTCAAAATATCGGAATTTCTCAAGCGACATATTGAAATGCTAAATCTCTCTCTCTCTCACTCTCTTGCCTTCGTCACAGACACTGCCAAGCCTGTTGAGCTTCTCCAATATTTTCTGTGTATTTTATAAGTGTTCTATAAGACCAAAAGAAATAGGGACAGCAGTCGGCCATTCAGCCCCTTGAGCCTGCTCCGCCCATTCAATTGGATCATAGAGTCAGAGAGTCATAGAGATGTACAGCATGGAAACAGACCTTTCGGTCCAACTCGTCCATGCTGACCAGACATCCAATCCCAATCTAGTCCCACCTTCCAGGACCCAGCCCTCTAAAATCTTCCTATTCATATACCCATGCAGATGCCTTTTAAATGTTGCAATTGTACCAGCCTCCACCACTTCCTCTGGCAGCCTATTTCATACAAGTGCCACCCTCTGTGTGAAAAAGTTGCCCTTAATTCCTTTTATATCTTTCCCCTCTCACCCTAAACCTATGTCCTCTAGTTCTGGACTCCCCCACCCCATGGAAAAGACTTTGTCTATTTATCCAATCCATGCCCCTCGTAATTTTGTAAACTTCGAAAAGGTCACACCTCAGCCTCCGACACTCCAGGGAAAACAGCCTCAGCTTTTTCAACCTCTGCTTATTGCTCAAATCCTCCAACCCTGGCAACATCCCTGTAAATTTTTTCTGAACTCAAGTTTCACAAAATCCTTCCAATAGGAAGGAGTCCAGAATTGCACGCTATATTCCAAAAGAGGCCCAAGCAATATCCTGTACAGGGGCAACATGACCTCCCAACTTCTCTACTCAATACTCTGACCAATAAAGGAAAGCGTACCAAACGCCTTCTTTGCTATCATGGCTGCCCTTACTCCATAACTTCTGATTCCCTGACTGATCAAGAATCTAACTCAACATTGACCCTGTCCAGCCCCTATGCATTTCAATGAGATCACCACTTATTCTTCTAAACTCCACTGAGTAGAAATCCAACTTGTTTAGTCTTTGCTCATAAGACAATCCCTTTATCCCAGGGATTTTTCCCAGTGAATCTTCACTGGACTGCTTCCAATGAAATGATATCTTTCCATAAGTAAGTGCTCTGTCATTAGATTTTAACATTAAATTACAATGAAAAGGCTATTAAGTGGTTGAAATACTGTTAGTACATGTCCTGTATTGACATATACATTCCACTGTTCTTAACAAGGGCTACTTGTACTCATGGCTAAGTGACAAGTATAATTAATGATATTGACCCCGACTGCTATCGTTTCAGATTCAATCTGAATGAAGTTGATGGACAGGTCAGACTCCTGCTCTGGGAGACTGGAACTGTATTATGACAATACATGGAGGTTGATCTGCTATTATAATGACGACATGACTGAAGGCAATGTTACTAACAAGCAAATAGGCTGATGATTGGCATTGGCTGACATGGGCGGCACGGTGGCACAGTGGCACAGTGGTTAGCACTGCTGCTTCACAGCGCCAGAGACCCGGGTTCAATTCCCGCCTCAGGCGACTGACTGTGTGGAGTTTGCACGTTCTCCCCGTGTCTGCGTGGGTTTCCTCCGGGTGCTCCGGTTTCCTCCCACAGTCCAAAGATGTGCAGGTCAGGTGAATTGGCCATTCTAAATTGCCCGTAGTGTTAGGTAAGGGGTAAATGTAGGGGTATGGGTGGGTTGTGCTTCGGCGGGGCAGTGTGGACTTGTTGGGCCGAAGGGCCTGTTTCCACACTGTAATGTAATCTAATCTAATCTAACGGCACCTGTAAAAGCTCATTTTGATCATTGCCTTCCAAAAGAAAGGAGAACACGCCACCACCTACATCAACTGAGTGGAGGTCGAGAGGCTGGAGACCGTCAACTTCCTTGAAGTGACAATAATGGACAAACTATCCTGGACTTGCCATGTCGAAGTGACAGTCAAGAAGGCACCTCATCTTCTTCAGGTGGCTCAGGAAATTTGGCATGTCCACAAGGACCCTCACTGTAATGTCAACAGATGTACCATAGGAGGCATCCTGTCCAAGTGCATAATGGCCTGATACAGCAACTGCTCTGCCCAGGACCGTAAGAAACTACACGGAAGCAACCTCCCATCTATGGACTCTATATATGCATCTCACTGCCTTGGAAAGCCTGCCAACATCATCAAATACCCCTCCCACCCCGGTAATACTCTCCTACAACCTTGTCCGTCAGGCAGATGATACGAAAGCTTGAACACAGCAGTAGTTCAAGATCAGTTTCTTCCCTGCATTATTAGACTGATGAATGGACTCTCTAACTTCAAATAATGCTGATCTTGTTAATGTTGATCTTGCCTAGCACATGTTCTGTGTTATATAACCTGGATGTCTCACTCTCTCTCAATGTTTTACCCCTATGATCTGTATGTCCTTGCTTACTATGATCTGCCTGTGCTGCCTGCCAACAAAGCTTTTCACTGTCTTAGGTACATGTGACAATAAATCAAATCAAACAAACCAAATAAATGTTGGTCCTGTGTCCTGTTCTTTCAAGTTGGATAACGTGAACTGTGCAGGGACAGAATCCAACTTGTTCCAGTGCCCCGGCAACACGTTAGAACATAGAACATAGAACAATACAGCACAGAACAGGCCTCCCTCTGCAGCCGACAACAGCCCTCCTCACTGTCCACAACTCCACCTATCTTCGTATCTTCGTATCATCTGCAATTGATGGAACATGACTGTAGTCTGAGCAAGACTGAACCCGTCACTTGTTCAGGTCGGGTGGACCCTCTCTTCACCTGGTCTGTTACCAATGTCATCATCTGGAGAGCCAGTGTAGGTGAGATGGGTTGAACAGCCTCATTCTGCACAGAATCACGATGGAGGGGTCAGGTGACAAAAATGGATTTGTATAGATTTGCACTTCCATTTGCAGGCTGACCAACACTCAGTGGCATCAACTCCATAAAATTAGGTCAATGAGGAAATGCAGTGAATGATCAGTGTTAACCCATGCAACAAAACTATGAAAGAGAAGCATATAGGCTGTGTTTGTGACGTTGAGTCATACTGCATGGAAACAGGCCCTTTGACCCAACTTGTCTGTGCTGACCAGGTTTCTGGAACTTAACTAGTCAGTTTGCCTGTGTTTGGCCCACATCCCTCTAAACCTTCCCTCTCATGCACCTGTCCAAATGTCTTTTAAACACTGTAATTGTATCTGCCACTGCAACGTCTTTTGGCAGCTTGTTCCAGCTTCACCACCCTCTGTGAAAAAGTTACCCCTTGGGGTCCTTTTTAATTCTTTCCTCTATCACTTTAAACCAAAGCCCACTAGTTTGAGACTCCCCACCCTGGGGAAAAGACCTTGGCTATGCACTCTACCCCCTTGATTTTAGAAGCCCCTATAAGGTCATCCTACTCCCAGGGAAAAAAAATCCCAGTCTATTCAGCCCCTTCTTATAATTCATCCCTCCAGTCTCAATAACACAATTGTAAATCAGTTTGCACTCTTTCCAGTTTAATAACATCCTTCCCATAGCAGGGTGACCAGAATTATAAGTAGTACTGCAAAAGTAGCCTCACCAAAGTCCTAACCAGCAACAACATGACACCCTAATTCCAGTACTCAATGCTGTGACTGATGAAGGTAAGTGTGACAAATGCCTTTTTCACCACCTTATCTACCTGTGACCTCACTTTCAAGTAACGTTGTACCTGCACTCCCAGGTCCCTCTGCTCGACAACACTCCCTGGGGCCCCACTATTAATTGCGCAAATCCTATCTTGGATTCTCATACCAAGCTGCAACACCTCACATTTATCTAAATTAAACTCCATCTGCCATTTCTGGCTTAGTTGATCAAGATCCTATTGTACTCTGAGATAACCTTTCTCACTGTCTATTATACCACACTGCATATTGTTCAATTATAAGGATTTCCCAAGAAGCTGATTGGATCCAACTGCTGCGTGATTGAGGGATGGAGATAGTCCCTGTTTGGGGAGAGTTGAAATATATTATAGCAACACCTGGATGGGGGTGGGGTGGTGGGGAGCTGATTACTTACTGCATTTGGCAGTTTCCCATTCTGCCTATTTGTTGATTAGGATGACTCAATTTTAAGCAAAAGCTGCTCATAAAACTATCACATTTCAGTTGTGGCCCATTCTGTATAAGTTCTTTTAATATTTGTGTATTTTTCTGGTTTTCTATCAAACGCATTTCCACCTTTCGTAGACTCATAGAAGTCCAAAGCACAGAAAATGGCCCTTTGGCCTTTAGTGTCTGTGCCGATCAAAAGCAACTACCTCACTGTTCTGTAATCCCACTTTCCCAGCATATGATCTCATAGCCTTGCTTGCCTTGGCATCGCAAGTGCAGATGTAACCATGCTCCTGTGACATTCAATGGTATTACCATCGCTGAATTCCTTCCCAACCCCCATTACTATATTATTGCCCTGTATTATTGGGCGGCACGGTGGCACAGTGGTTAGCACTGCTGCCTCACAGCGCCGGAGACCCGGGTTTAAACAGGTAGGGAATAGCTGGATACAGACCATGTGCTGGCAGATGGGATTCGTTTAGAATGCCATCATGGTCAGCACAGACATGATCTGGCAAAGGGCTTTCTCTTGTGTACTGTCCTATCCCTAATTCACCTCTCCATCCCCCACCCATTACAACATTCTGGGGTTACAATTGAGAAAGAATCACTCAATTGGACACTCAATTTTGTTACGATTACAGAATTGCCCATTATTAACATCCTGGGACTTACCACTGAGAAAGATTCTAAACCTTGTCTCTTGACATTCAACAGCATTACTTTCATGTAATTCCCCACTGGCAACTTCCTAGGGGTAACAGTTGAGAGAGAATCTAACCATCACCCCGTTGACATTCAATGATGTCACTATCTCTGAATCCCCATGACTATTGATATCCTGGAGGTTACCATTGAGAGAGAATGTGTTGATGGTTCCATTCAATATGAAGGTTTATGCCTCTCCAACCCTTTCAGGCAGTGAGTTCTAGATTCCCCAACACTGTCTGGGTGAAAATATATTTCCTCATATCCCCTTTAAATTTCCTGCTCCTTACCTTCTATGCCACTCTCCCCACACCCACCCAGCTTCCAGCCATTGACCCTCCCGATCAAGGGGAAATGTTTCTTACTGTCTACCCTATCTATGCCTCACATCATGTTATACATCTCAACCATGTCCCCTTTCTCAATCTCCAATGCTCTAAGGAAAACAATTCCAACCTTACAACAACAAAGTTTAAGAGACATTTAGATGGACACATAAACAGGTAGGGAATAGCTGGATACAGACCATGTGCTGGCAGATGGGATTCGTTTAGAATGCCATCATGGTCAGCACAGACATGGTCTGGCAAAAGGCTTTCTCTTGTGTACTGTCCTATGTCCTAATGACTCATGGAAAGTGGACCGGTAGTTGCGAGTAAAATGACGTGATTTAATTGAAATGCCTATTTGAAGGAGCAAAACCAATTTTTATGACTTTGATGAATGTCTTGAAACAAAGAATCAATCAATGCTCTTTACTTTGCGTTGCCCCTAAACAAGTAAGTGCTTCACTGGAGGATAATCCATTAGCTTCTATCTGCTCATTGCCTTCAGATCTGATTGCTGCGTGATTGAGGAATAGAGATGGTCCCTGATATGGGAGAGTTGAAATATATCAAGACCTGGGGGGTTGACTGCAATGATAGATGGGCCTTCCTTGACATGAATGTTGCTTGTATGTTAACCCGCTCCAAGCAATGCTCATTTTGGGCCAGCACAGTCATCCTCTTCTACTTAGACAATATTGTTTTATATAGGCATTGAGTCGAATTTATCCCAGTGTCAACCAAATTCATTGGGCAAGCACAACTGAACATTAGATTTAATGAGCCACGTCAGTTATTTGTTCAGGTAATGTTTTGTTTCCATTTTGTTTTTTGGAGAATTTTGTAAGGTATCACACCTGAGGTGACATGACAGATTGTTGTTAAGAGTGATGGTGCATTAGCCATTTTATATTGGCTTTTAAGGACTGCAAAGGATTTTACTAATTTCTCCTCAGAGTCTGAAAATGTCCATGCTCAAATCCAACAAGACATGGATAATATTCAGGCTTGGGCTGACAAGTGGCAAGTTACAGTGGTGCTACACAAATACCAGGCAATCATCATCTCCAATATGAGATCACCCCCTTGACATTCAATGACATTACCATCACTGAATCCCCCAGTATCAACATCCTGAGGGTTATCATTGAGAGACCATCTAGCCACCTCATCTAATCATTTAATGGTATTACCATCACTGAATCTGCCACTATCAATATCCTGAGGGTTCACATTGAGAGAGAAGGTAGCCATCATCATTTGACTTTCAATAGTATTACCATCACCAAATCCTACCACTGTCAACATCCTGGGATTTTCATTGAGAGTGACTCTAACCATCACCTCTTGACATTCAATAGTGTCCCATCACCAAATCACCTTACTATTAATATCCTTGGATTCACCATTGAGAGAAACCTAACCATTTCCCATTGACATTTAATGGTCTTCCCATCACTGAATCCCCTACCATCAACATTATAGGGATTACCAATGACCACAAACTGGAGTGGACTTGCCATATAAATACAGCAGTTACAAGAGCAGGTCAGAAGTTGGAATCCTGCAGCGAGTAACTTACCTCCTAACTTCCTCCTTTCACCATCAGCCAGACACAAGTGTGATAGAATACTCCTCACTTGGCTGGATGAATGCAGCTCCAACAACAACTGCGAAGCTTGACACTATTCAGCCCCTGCTTGATTGGCACCACATCCACAAACATCCACTCCCTTCAGCACCGATGCTTCAGTAGCATCTACAAGATCCACCAAAGATCCTCAGACAGCACTTACCAGGCCCATGACCCCTTCCACCTAGAAGGACAAGGACAGCAGATCTATGGGAACACCATCCCCTACACATTCCCCTCCAAATCACTGACAATCCTGACTTGGAAATTTATCAGTCGCTCCTGCTGGGTCAAAATCTTGAAATTCTCTCTTTAAAGTCATTGTAGGTGTACTTATAGCACATGGACTGCAGTGGATCAAGAAAGCAGCTCACCCCCACCGCTTCAACAGGGCAAGTCAAGATGAAGGCAATAAATAATAAAAATCTCTTCTTGGTGAATAAGAATCCATCTCCCAAAGGAAAAGGAATTTGAGGCGAGCAAAGATCCTCATGTAATAGTTCATGGAAGGCTTAGGGAGGGTGTAGAAATTCATGTTTTTATTGTTACTCTTTGGTACCAAGTTTTGGGAACACACAAAAAGTTTGTCTAAGACCGTGCAAAGTCAGAGAGCTGTGAGGAGCTAATGTTTTAGTCAGAGCGATTGGTAATGATTTGAAGCATGCTGCCAATGATATTGTGCACGAAAGGAATAGTTTGTGCAAAAAATCAAGCACTGACACAGGGTTAGGGGATAGATCTGTTCTAGATTAGTGGTGCTCGAAAAGCACAGCTATTCAGGCAGCATCCGAGGAGCAGGAAAATCGACGTTTCAGAAAGCACAGCAGTTCAGGCAGCATCTGAGGAGCATGAAAATCGACGTTTCGGGCAAAAGCCATTCATCAGGAATACAGACAGAGTGCCTGAAGGGTGCAATTCCTCCGCCTCCGGCGTATCTGCTCCCAGGAGGACCAATTCCACCACAGAACACACCAGATGGCCTCCTTCTTTAGAGACCGCAATTTCCCTTCCCACCTGGTTAAAGATGCCCTCCAA
>NC_057721.1:2860668-2869778 GCF_004010195.1 Chiloscyllium plagiosum | reverse complement strand
TCCCCCCCCGACCTATCACCTTCATCCCCTCCCCCACTCACCTATTGTACTCTATGCTACTTTCTCCCCCCCCCCACCCTCCTCTCATTTATCTCTCCACCCTGCAGGCACCCTGCCTCTATTCCTGATGAAGGGCTTTTGCCCGAAACATCGATTTTCCTGCTCCTCGGATGCTGCCTGAACAGCTGTACTTTTCCAGCACCACTAATCCAGAACCTGGTTTCCAGCATCTGCAGTCCTTGTTTTTACCTGATAGATCTGTTCTGTTTTGTCACTCTTGAGAGAGAAATCCATCCATACCAATGGGCTAAAAGACCTCTTCCTGTGATGTGCTGACTCAATGACACGATAATTTGCTGATGCTACAGTTCCCATGCGGCACAGAGTGACTGCATACATCAAAGAGAGGAGAAGCGAACCAGGACATCAAGAGGAAATGCCAAAACTTGAGCATTGCTTTGTTTCCTGTTGCATTGATATTCTGGTGCATTGAGGCAAATGCCAATTGTACCAGGAACTTCAACCGAGTGAGCTGTATGATAGGGCTTCGTTTGGGTTCACGTCCCAGTCAAATTTCAAAAGGAGAAGCTGGACAGGACCACAGGAGTCTCTGCTCAGTTGTGAGCACGACACTTCATCAGAGAAATGCCAGACTTGAAATGTTAAACTTGTCTCTCCTTCCACAGATGTTGCCACACCTGATGAGTTTCTCCAGCATTTTCTGTGTTATTACCTGTAATGTTAACTCTGTTTCGCTCTCTGTCTGTCTCCACAGATCCTACCTATGGCTATTCCTGCACCAGCTGAGGTTACCATGAAGAACTCTCCTTCTCAATCTTTCCCCTGGCCTGAGGCATGGTGACCCTCAGGTCAAAATCGCTGCCGGGTTGTCTTTTGCTAATGAGAGAGAGCATCTGTTTCGTCTGGTAAGATTGTGGCGATTTTACTTTTTACCAGTATTATAACACCACAGTTTTCCCACCTCCGTTACAACACGTTTAGTTTTATCGAGCTGGTATCTTGTGTTCAGATGAAACACTGATCTGTGAGTCAGCAATGGACGTTCTACCTTGCCAACATTTTAATATTGTGAACTGGAATCCAGTCAATATTAGAGTGGTACTGGAAGAGCACAACAGGTCAGGCAGCTGCCAAGGAGCAGGAAAATCGACATTTTGGGCAAAAGCCCTTCATCAGAAAGGGCTTTTGCCCGAAATGTCGATTTTCCTGCTCCTCGGGTGCTGCCTGACCTACTGTGCTTTTCCAGCACCACTCTAACCTTGACTCTAATCTCCAGCATCTGCAGGGCCCACTTCTGCCCAGCTAGAACCCAGTGTCAATGCTTAATGCATATTTGCAAATGCAGCTCATTGCTGAGTCAGGAAATAGTGTTTCCCAATTATTGGGTACAACAAAGTTACAAGAGCTCTTTGATGAGTAAATGTCCCTCAGGAAACTGAACAGGCAGGAGGGGAAGGCATGAAGGACCACAATGGGGAATTAAATGAAATTTCTCTCAAAAACATCTGTAGTCATTTGGAACATGCATTTTAACAGACTCCTGCACCCCCACCACAGTTTCAAGAACTTACTTCATCAGAAGTTAATTCGCTCCATTCTAGACATTCGTCAATGATTAGCCTTTTCATCTCATGCGATTTGTTTCAAGGAATTGAGAAACGAACAGAAAAGATTAAACAAAAGGAATAATTGCTGACTACTTGATCTACTGCTTCATCACCTGTGAACGGTTGACTTTATAGAAAGGTAAATGTTTAATCTTATTGTTGGCACTCAATAATAAGTGATAAGGGTTTCTTCTTCAATATGATAAGGGTTTCTGCCTCTCCCATCCTCACAGGCAATCAGTTCCAGATTCTCCACCACCTCCTCTGGGTGTAAAGGTTTATCCTCATAGCCCCTGTAAATCTCTTGCCCCTTGCCTCCAATGTATGCCCATCCCTCAGACATTGATCCCCCCATCAAAGGGGAGATGTTTCTTCCTGTCTACCCTACCTATGCCCCTCATCACGTTATACATCTCAATCATGTCCCCCTTCTCTCAATCTCTTCTGATCTAAGGAAAACAATTCCAGTCTGTCCAGTCTCTCTCCGTCACTGAAACGTTCCAGCCCCAAGGCAACATCCTGGTAGATCTCCCTCCGCACCCTCTCCCAGTGCTATCACAACCTTCCGATAATGTGGATTCCAGAACCGGACAAAATACCCTTGCTGTGTTGCCAAACCAATGTTTTATACAATTCCAGCATCATCTCGCTGCTCTTAAACTCTGAGCTTAGAAAAGCAAGTGTCCCCACACGCCTACTTTAACCACTTTCTCCATCTGTACATCTTAAGGGACTTGCACACCAAGATTCCTGTCATCCTTGATGTTTTCCTGGGTCCTAGTGTCCATCGTGCATTCTTTTGCCTTGTTTGTCCTGTCACGATGCAAGATTTCAGCAAGAACAAAACCCAGGCTAAAAACTCAGAAGATTGCGTAAAGTGGATATAGACTTTGATGCCTTCACTTCACCTAGTGGTAAAGGTACATTTGAAGGATGTCCTTCAGAAACTATCCAAATACATTTTGTTGATGGAGGAGAACCATGTTCCGGCAGCGTGGAACTCCTTCTCAACGGCATGTGGGGCGTAGTTTGCAATGATTTCTGGGATATGCTCGATGCAAAAGTTGCCTGCAAGCTGAACCGGCCTCTCACAGAGCCCATTTTGGAGCTGCAGCTATCGCCTATTGGTTGGATGATGTTGAGGGCAGAGGCACTGAGTCTAACTTAATCCGTCACCCTGCAAACCCTTTGGAAAAACACAACTGTAGCTCTGACGAGACAATGTCTGTTAGTTGCCACTGGAAGATCATTCTGAGTCCTTTGATGAATCCAAGTTATTACTAGTGGGGTACCACAGGTTCAGTCCTTGGACTTCAGCTATTTAGAATCCATAGTAGTGATATGCAAGAGGGACAGAGGATGACATATCAAAATTGGCATTTGATACTAAAATAAGTGTGAAAGAAGGCTGTGGTGAGGAGATAAAGAGTGACAGATGGATATTGATAGGCCAGGAGAATGGGCCAGGACTGGCAGATGGAGTTTAATGAGAATAAGTGAGAGGTTATACATTTTGGCTGGAAAAATAAAGAAGATAAATTATTATTTAAATGGGAAGCAGATTCAAAGTGCATCTGTGCAGAGGGACCTGGGCATCTTTGTACATGAATCACAGAAAGTGGGTATGCAGGTGCAGCTATAATAAGAAAGTCAAACGGATTCCTGGCATTTCCTGCTAAAAGATTGAATCAGAAGAAATAAAGAATGCCTTATAATTATATAAGACATTGGCGAGTATTATGTGCAGTTTGGTCTCCTTACTTGAGATGTGATGGCATTGCAGGCAGTTCAGACAGGTTTACCTCAGGTTGATTCCAGGGGGATGAAAGAGCTGTTATACAAAGAGCTATTGAATAACTTGGGCTTGTAGATGCTGCAGTTCAGAAGAATGAGGGAGCATCTGATTGAGGTATACAAAATGCTAACGGCGATTGATAAGGTGGGTCTTGAACGGCTGTTCCCACTTCCGGGACAGTCTCAAACAAATGGGCATAGATGCGGAGTGAGAGGAAGTATGTCCAAAACTGAGACAAGGAGAAACTGTTTCTCTCAGAAGGCCATGAATCTGGGAAATTCACTGCCCCAGAGTGTAGTGGAGGCAGACTCAATCAATATATTTCTGATGAAAAACGGGAGAAAGGGGTAAAGAGAACAGGCAGGAAATTAGAGTTGAGACCTGCCATATTCATGTTAAATAATAGAGCTGTCTCCGATTTCCTATTTCCCATGAACGTGTGCCTACTGGGAAGTCAAAGATAAGGATATTTCATGAGGATTTTAATTTAAAAATCAGAAGAGCAAATGTTTTTGGAAATGCTGCTCCACAGAAATGATACAGCGATGAAGGGGGCTGTTCGGCCCTCCTTGTCCATGCCAGCCCAAGGACGCCTTTTCTAATCCCATCTCCCTGTACGTGGTCCATACCCTCTGGCTTACAGAACGTAAGGTTCATATCCTGGTACTTTTTATAACAGTTTAGCGACTCTGCCTCCGCCATCGAAACAGGCAGTGAATTCTGGACACCCACCACCCTCTGTACATAAACATTTCTCCCAATGCCCCTCTAATCCTTCGGCTGCTTCATTTGAATCAATGACCGCTAGGTTTTTGATCTTTCTATGAAGGGATACAGGTTCGTCCTGTCTATCCCATCTCTCCCCCACCACAATTTTTTCATATCTCAATCATGCCACCCCTCAGAGGCTGGAAGGGCTGGCATTCTTGAAGAAGATAGTAGAGATGACCTAATAGCGGTTTATGAAATCACAAGGGCATAGGTAAGGTGAAAAGCTAAGGCCTTTATTGTGAGTCCAGTGACCCTTCTTTAAAACACATCGTAGCTCAGAAAAGACAGTGTATGTCTTGATAACGGTGGTGGAGGGGAAAGAAGGAAACGAGTAGATAGAGACGGAAACCAAGAGAGAGAAAGAGAGTTAGGTGAACCGAGTGGAAATTCATAGTAAACCAGGGAGAGGAAAAACAAAGGTAGGACTCATGCAATTGCAAGTAGGGCCTCGGGTCATGTTGTAGAGCAGAGAGATCTAGAGGTTCAGGTAAATAATTCTTTGAAGTTCACACCACGTGTAAGCAGGGTGTTTGAGAAGATGATTAGCCTTCATTGCTCAGACCTTTGAGCACAGGAGTTGGGACGTCATGTTGAGATTGTACAGGACCTTGATGAGGCCATGTCTGTAATACTGTACCTACTCCTGGTTGTCCTATTAAGGGGAGGATATTATTAAGTTGGAGAGGGTTCAGAAGAAATTTGCCAGAAGTTGTCAGGAATGGAAGGTTTGAGTTTTAGGGGGAGGCTGAATTTCTGTCACTGTAGCGCCGGAGGTTGAGAGCTGACCTGATGGAGGTTTATAAAATAATGAGGGTAAAAATAAGGTGAATGGCCAGTGTGTTTTCCCTAGAGTGGGAGATTTCAAGACTTCGGGTATATTTTAAGGTGACAGCAGAAAGATTTTAAAAAGACATGAAAGGACAAAATATTTACACTGAGGATATGGTGGATGCAGATACAGTTATAACATTTAAAAGACATTTGAGTAAGTATATGAATAGGAATAGATTGGAGGGATATGGGCCAGGTGGGGCTTGTTTAGTTTGGGATTATGTTTGGCATGGACTGATTGGATTAAAAGGTCTGTTTTGGAATATTGCATGCAATCCTGGTCTCTTTCCTATTGTAAGGATGTTGCGAAACTTGAAAGGGTTCAGAAAAGCTTTACAAGGATGTTGCTAGGGTTGGAGGATTTGAGCTATAGGGAGAGGCTGAACAGACTGGGGCCGTTTTCCCTGGAGCGTCGGAGGCTGAGGGGTGACCTTATTGAGGTTTATAAAATCATGAGGGGCATGGATAGGGTAAGTAGACAAAGTCTTTTCCCTGGGGTGGGGGAGTCCAGAATGAGAGGACCAGAGGAGAAAGATATAAAAGGGACTTAAGGGGCAACTTTTTCACACAGACGATGGTGCGTGTATGGAATGAGCTGCCAGAGGAAGTGGTGGAGACTGGTACAATTGCAGCATTTAAAAGGCATCTGGATGGGTATATGAATAGGAAGGGTTTAGCGAGATATGGGCCAAGTGCTGGCAAATGGAACTAGATTAGGTTAGGATATCTGGTCAGCACGGAAGACCGAAGGGTCTGTTTCCATGCTGTACATCCCTATGAGTCTATGACTCTATGTTCCCATACTGCAGGACTCTATGATTCTGTGAAAAGCTGAAAATGGGAACTACGAGTAGGTGAAAACGGATCAGCTGTTCTGTAATCAGCCCATGTCATGACAGAGCCTTGGTTGTGGGGCTGGGTAAAGGACCTGGAAGGAAGTGTATCAGGCTCTGAAACAATTGTACACAATATTGAGCCCTGAAGGCTGCAAGGTTCCCAAGCTGCAGATGACATGCTTGCGTTGAGCTTAATTAGAGCACTGCAACAAGACCCCATGGAGGGGCTGGTGGGGCGGGGTAGAGGTGGGGTCTGCTGTTGAGGTAATGGGGCCTATTGCAGTTTTATTTTAATTCATCCCAGCTCCCCTCTCATGCAGCTTCCCACGTTCCGTGATTTCAATACAGTGTGCTGGGTATCTCTTTTGAGAGCTGCCATTGATATGACCTCCTTTTGTGCTGTAGAATTCTATGATTCTATAACTAGTGAAGCAAGAAGGATGGTCAATATTATTGCAAGTGGAAAGGTATAAAATTACAGTAAGGTGTTTATAAGGATAACTGACATGTTGATTGGATCAGTTCAAAACTGAGCTAGGTGTGTATGGAAAAGACCAAGCCTCCTTCACAATATATTATGAAGATAGCCGAGGCCCTAACATTTTCTTATTTTAAAAGCAAGTGTCTGGCATTGCAATCCAGATGCAATTCAATTGGTCGAACTATCAGTCCTGAAGGAAAACTCACTTTATTCATTCACCATACTTAAAATGCAACAGAATCAATTGGAACAACTTAGCTCCATTGGAAAATTTAATGGAGGAATGTTGGCCCATTCACCATTCACACACCCTTCCTCAAGAAAGGCTACCAAAACAGTACATCATAGTAGCCAAAGTGTATGCACGGTTGGTTAAGTTCAGATTCCCGTTCACGTTATCCCCATACTTTGGATAGCAGGATAATCTGCACTGGTAATAACCACAGAATGCCAAGGGAAAATGGTTCAATTGTCTCTTTTCTGACATGGTCATTTATTTTTGTCCCTTAAATACATATTAGTTCCCCCCCACGCTAGGGTTCTAAGTAAAGCAAAAGTACACTTTAGTTTGTATCCTACTGTTGGTGAATATGGATGGCTCTCGTAATCAATTATTTTTGACCAGGCTGCTATCTTCTTCAAACACCTTCTTCCTACCATTTATAGCTGGGCTCTCCATAGATTCATCCATTTGTAGATATATTCCACGGGCCTTAAAGTCAAGGGAAGGAATGATCTTTTGGAACTGAGATGAGGAGGAATTTTGTCAGCCAGAGGGTGGTTAATCTGAGGAACTCATTGTTGCAGAGGTCTGTGAAGGCCGAGTCATTTAGTGACTTGAACATAGAGATAGGTAGGTTCTCAACTGGTAAAGAGATTGAGGGTTATGGGGCGCAAGCAGGAGAATGGGGTTGAGAAATCTATCAGCTGTGATTGAATGTCAGAGCAGACTCAATGAGCCAAATGGCCTATTTCCACTTTTATATGCAATGGACTTATAGTCTCATGGCTATCCATGTGACTCCTTCCCCAATGTAACCTGGTGTATCCTAGAATTTCTTATTTGCTGCATGTTTATTTGCCTTTCATTTCAAGCTGATTTCATTCTGTGATATAACCACCGGGTACTCTTCTCTCTCCATGTATACAGTCATGAATCCATGAACTGGGCTCCATTCAGAAGATACTTTCATAATGTTTACAGAAATCTGATAAGCTACATTTTAATATACATTCCGTGTTAATATGTCAGTGCAGTGTCCTTTTGTTAACATTCCCCGGGGTGGGGGAGATAGGATCTGACAAAACGTCACGTTCATAACTTCACAGCAGACGTATGATGCTCAATCTGTGAATCGATTCATTTGCTGTTTCCAATGTGTCTTTGGTAGATGGGTGACAGTTGTATACTTTCTGTTGCTTCCTGCTAATTATTCCACACTCCTGCCTTCTCCAAAGCTGTTCCATCTCTCTCCTCTACACATTCAACAGACTGCGAAGCTTCTTGTCAAATAATTCAGGACAGGGGCGGCCTTTCAGCCCATTGAGTCTGCACTGCCAAAAGCTGCTGTAGATCTACAATAGTTCCACTTTCAAACCCATTGCCTGGTTTATTAATGCCCTTTAGGGAAGGACTTTATCCGGGCCAGCCTCAGTATGAGTCCAGACGTATTGCAATCTGCTTCCATCTTAACTGACCCTCTGAGCAGTTAGGGATGGCCATAGAATGCTAGCCCAGTCAATGATGCCTACATCCCATGAACAAGCAATCAAAATATGACAATGTGTAATAACAGTTACCCTCGCCATACAAGGATATGGAGCAAGGGGCACAGCAGATGTCCCACCCACCTCCATCTTTCTAAATCCCCTCTTAAATGCTGATTCTAGATCTTGAAGAGCTGAATATCAGTCTGTCTCACCAAGGAATTGGTCCAGACATTTGTCAGCAATGGACACTGGTCAAGATCATATCAGCATCAAGGTTCGATGTTTGTCCATTGCTCTCACTGTCTGTCATTGTCACACCTCAATGCCTGATGAGAGAGAAATCCCTCCTCTTAGTTACATTGCACATGTTGGTCTGTGCAATGGTAAGGTAGCTTAAGTGAAAGACATTCTCCTATTACAAGCATTAACCAGTGATGTTTTGCACTGCAATGGTTGAGTTCCTACCTCTTGAGCCAATAGATTTAGGTCAAACCTCACACGTGCCTGAAAGTAAAATTGTATGGTATGGAAGTGCCCTTCGGCCCGTCGAGTCTGAACAATTTTGAATCTACAGAAGTCCCACTTGGGCGAGAGCTTTGAATGTTATGACACTTCAAGTGCTTATCCAAGTATTTTTTAAAGGCTGTGAGTTTTCCACCAGGCAGTACACCCCAGATCCCCACCACCTTCTGGTGATATATCTTCCCTCAAAGCCCCCATTAAACATCCTGGGACCTCTACAAGCAGGATGGCCTTCATCTGAACCAGAGGGGTACCAATGTCTTGGCGGGGGGGGGGGAAATTCGCGAAGGCTAGTGGGGTGGGTTTAAACTAATCCAGGAGTGATTCCTGAAGAAGGGCTTATGCCCGAAACGTCGATTCTCTTGTTCCCTGGATGCTGCCTGACCTGCTGCGCTTTTCCAGCAACACATTTCCAGCTTTAAACTAATCCAGCAGGGGGATGGGAACCAAAATTGTAGCTCAAGTATAGAAAATATTGTGAGTAGGGAGGTCCAAAATCAAGTTTCAGGGACACAAGATGGCACCGGCAAGCAAGA
>NC_057721.1:2833233-2858411 GCF_004010195.1 Chiloscyllium plagiosum | reverse complement strand
GGAAAGGCTGAGGGACTTGAGGCTGTTTTTGTTAGAGACAAGAAGGTTGAGAGGTGACTTAATAGAGACATATAAGATATTCAGAGGGTTAGATAGGGTGGATAGTGAGAGCCTTTTTCCAAGTATGGGAACGGCAAACACGAGGGGGCATAGCTTTAAATTGACGGGTGATAGATATAGGACAGATGTCAGGGGTAGTTTCTTTACTCAGAGAGTAGTAAGGGTATGGAATGCTTTGCCTGCAACGGTAGTAGATTCGCCAACTTTAAGTACATTTAAATCGTCATTGGACAAGCATATGGCCGTACATGGAATAGTGTAGGTGGGATGGCTTCAGATTGGTATGACAGATTGGCGCAACATTGAGGGTAGGAGGGCCTGTACTGCGCTGTAATGTTCTATGTTTTATGTTCTATGATGCCCTCCATGTGAGTGACTCTGTGACTAAGAGGAACTGCTGCTTCCTATCCACCCTGTCCATGCCACTCATAATCTTATACATTTCCATTAGGTTCCCCCTCAACCTTCTCTGTTCTAAAGAAAACAACCTGAGCATAACCAACTTCTCTTTGTCACTGGAACACTCTATCCCAGGCAACATCCTGCACCCCTTCAGTACAAATCTGGAATAAAGAGCTCATCTAATGATGACTGTGTAACCAATCTCAAATGTTGTAAGAACCCATCTGGTGCTCTTTATGGAATGAAATCTGCCGTGCTTACCTGTTACTCCCGATCCACATATACTGTGGTTGACTCTCAACTGACCTGTGAAATAGTCTTTTAAGCCATTCCAACTCCTTCTCAAGGGTAACCAGGGATGGACAATAAATGCTGGCCAGCCAGCAATTCCTGTGGCCCATAAGTGAATTTTTAAAAAGTGACTGTTCGGCTGTTGCAATTCTTAGCTCAAGCTGATACAAGAACCGTATGTAACTAAAACTAATGTTATTTTTGGAGTGTTGATTATTGCAAAGAAAGCACAGAATTAGTGGATTATTACTGTATGGAAGCAGGTCATTCAGCCCATCGGGTCCATACTGACCCTCTGAAGAGTGTCCCTCTCAGACCCAGCCTCTTGCCCTATCCCTTCATTTCCCATGACTAATCCACCTAACCTGCTCATCATGGGCAATTTAGCATGGCTAGTCTACCTAACCTGCACAATATTTGGACTGTGGGAGGAAACTGGGGCACAAAAAGTAAATCCACACAGACATGGGGAGGATGTGCAAACTCCACACACACAGTCACTCAAGAGTCAAACCCAGGTCCCTGGTGCTGCAAAGCAGCAGTGCTAATCTCTGAGCCATCATGCCACCCCTATTCAATTAAAGGCAGTACGGTGGCTCAGTGGTTAGCACTGCTGCCTCACAGCGCCAGGGACCCGGGTTTGATTCCAGCCTCGGGTGACCGTCTGTGTGGAGTTTGCACATTCTCTCTGTGTCTGCGTGGGCTTCCTGCAGGTGCTCTGGTTTCCACCCACAATCCAACAGATGTGCAGGTTAGGTGAGTTGGCCATGCTAAATTGTTCATAGTGTTAGGTGCATTAGTCGGGGAGAAATGTAGGAGAATGGATTTTCGGAGGGTTGGTGTGGACTTGTTGGGCCAAATGGCCTGTTTCCAATCTAATCTAATCTATTGTATACCCAATAGAAATCTGTTTAAGCACACAGAACTATACACAAAATTGTACATTTCTGTCAGAGCAATAATTTGATTGTATAAAAGACTTTAACAAACCATTCAATAGATGGCATCACTCTGTATCACAAATCAGCCAGATGGAAACATGGGAGGAACCATATAAGGAACTTTGCAGATGATATGAGGATTGGTCGGGTGGTTCATAGTGAGGAGGAAGGTGCGAGGTTACAGGACAATTGGTGAGACGAACAGATCAGTGACAGATGGAGTTCAAACTAGATGACTGTGAGGTGATGCACTTTGGAAGAACGAACAAGACAAGGGAGAAGTCAATGAATGGCAGAACACGAGGAAGCTAAGAGGAACAGAGGTGCTTGATCCCTGAAGGTGGCAAGACAAGTTAATCATTAAAAAGGCATACAGGTCACCTCTATCAGTTGAGGCATAGGTGAAAAGAGCGAGAAGGTGATGTTGGAGCTGAACAGGATTTTGGTGAGGCCACACCAGAAGCATTGTATGCAGTTCCGGTCTCTGCACTGTTAGAAGGATGTGATCTACACACCATCTACCATGGTGAAATTTGAATCCACATCCCTGCACCACTAACCTAGGCATTCTAGATTAGAACATAGAACATAGAACATAGAAGAATACAGCGCAGTACAGGCCCTTCGGCCCTCGATGTTGCGCCGATCCAATCCCACCTAACCTACACTAGCCCACTATCCTCCATATGCCTATCCAATGCCCGCTTAAATGTCCATAATGAGGGAGAGTCCACCACTGCTACTGGCAGGGCATTCCATGAACTCACGACTCGCTGAGTAAAGAACCTACCCCTAACATCTGTCCTATACCTAACCCCCTTAATTTAAAGCTATGCCCCCTCATAATAGCTGACTCCATACGTGGAAAAAGATCCTCACTGTCGACCCTATCTAAACCCCTAATCATCTTATACACCTCTATCAAGTAAACCCTAAACCTTCTTTTCTCCAATGAAAACAACCCCAAGTGCCTCACCCTTTCCTCATACGATCTTTCTACCATACCAAGCAACATCCTGGTAAACCTCCTCTGCACCCGTTCCAGTGCCTCCACATCCTTCCGATAGTATGGCGACCAAAACTGCACACAATACTCCAGATGCGGCCGCACCAGAGTCTTATACAACTGCAACATGACCTCAGTACTCCAGAACTCAATTCCTCTACCAAACACTTAGCTACATTGAACTCCATTTGCCACCTTTCTGCCCAGTTCTGCAGCTTATCTATATCCCGCTGTAACCTGCCACATCCTTCCTCACTGTCTACAACTCCTCCGACTTTCGTATTAGGCAAAAGTGAGGACTGCAGATGCTGGAGATCAGAGTCTAGATTAGAGTGGTGCTGGAAAAGCACAGCAGGTCAGGCAGCATCCGAGGAGCAGGAAAATCGACGTTTTGGGCAAAGGCCCTTCATCGGTAATGAGGCAGGGAGCATCCGGGGTGGAGAGATAAATGGGAGGGGGGGAGTGGGGCTGGGGAGAAGGTAGCCAAGAGTACAATAGGTGGATGGAGGTGGGGGTGAAGGTGATAGGTCAGAGCAGAGGTGGAGCGGATAGGTGGGAAGGAAGATTGGCAGGTCGAGTCTGTTTCAGGACATGGTTGAAGAGCTTTAGGGCAGAGGTGAAGATTACTAGCCCAGCAACATTACCTCTACACCACTGCATTCCTTAAATAGCTACGATCACATTTAATACTCTCAACATAACAGTTAGATGCATTCACAAAAGTGATTATGCACTGATTTCTGGGTTTGGCCACCATTTCTTGATCAGAGTCATAAATCACACAACATCAGGTTATAGTCCAACAGGCTTAATTGGAAACTCTAGCTTTCGGAGCACCATTCCTTCATCAGGTGACAACCACCTGATGAAGGAGCAGCGCTCCGAAAGTTAGTGCTTCCAATTAAACCTGTTGGACTATAACCTGGTGTTGTGTGATTTGTAACTTTGTCCATCTCAGTCCAACACTAGCATCTCCAATTCTCGATCAGAAATAGGATTGAAGGATTAATGATTCAACACTTATTGGCAACTTAACCCAAAGAGGTCACAGAACGAAAGGACGGATAGGTGGTGGGAGTAGGGATTGAGGGGTAAAGTGTGAATGAGGTGGAGATGAGCCCAGAGAGAGAGAAAAACAGTTGGACAGACAAAGGACTGGGAAAAGATCAGCCTGAGAGAATGAACAGCTGCTAAGGGGGACTATCAGTGGCTGACAATGTGTTGTTTATGGTAGCAGCCCATGTGATGACAAGACCTGGTGTGTGATTAGATTAGATTAGATTAGATTACTTACAGTGTGGAAACAGCCCTTCGGCCCAACAAGTCCACACCGACCCGCCGAAGCGCAACCCACCCAGACCCATTCCCCTACATTTGTCCCTTCACCTAACACTACGGGCAATTTTAGCTTAGCCAATTCACCTGACCTGCACATTTTTGGGCTGTGGGAGGAAACTGGAGCACCCGGAGGAAACCCACGCAGAATGCTGTTTGAAGTTGCTAACCACCTCACTTAACTTTGGGGTAAGGATAATGGGGTATTTTGTCTTCACAAAAATGACCCTGAGTTTCTGATTGCCTCAGAATTTCGGAGCCACCATGCTTCCCTGACCAATATTTCGGACAAAGTCTTATTGCATGATCCGGTGAACCTCAGCACAACTCAGAAGAACAACAGTTATTTTTTGCCTGGAAATTCTACAGCCTTCTGGAGTCAATATCGTGTTCAACAATTTTTTGGCCCTGAACAGCACTTCCTAATGTCCTTATCGCGATCCCAACACACTAGGGTCATCGGGGTCAGAAGAAGGGAACCTGAAATGTTAACTCTGCTGTGTATCCACAGATGTTGCCTGACTTGCTGAGTTTTTCCAGCAATTTCAGATTTTGTTCTGGATTTCTAGCATTTTTGACATTTTTGTAATTTAAAAAAATAGTCTGGTTAAAGCTATTTATATCTATCTATCTATCTATCTATCTATCTATCTATCTATCTATCTATCTATCTATCTATATATCTATCTATCTATCTATCCATCAATCTATCCATCTACCCATCAATCTATCCATCTATCTATCTATCTATCTATCTATCTATCCATTCGTCCGTCTGTCCATCTGTCCGTCCGTCCGTCCGTCCGTCCATCCATCCATCCATCTATCTATCTATCTATCTATCTATTGATATATTATTATGGACCAGAGCAAACCCTCTTAAAATCAATTAAGAAGGTAACTTAAATCCTTACTTTCTCTTATTTTAAAGGTAAGTATAAGTCATTGCGTTCCAGATGCAATTTAATCAGTCAAACTACTTGACTTTAAGAAAAACACTCCTTATTTGTATTACAGTTAAAATACAAGCAAAATTTAAAAAAAGACTTGGCTTAACTGTAATTCTTCAGACTAATTAACTATTATCAATTAACTGTTCCAATACAGTAACATCCCCTACATATGCCCTTGGCAAAGGCAAATTCAGTGAAATAAATTGTCTCACATGCAATACTAGCAGCAGGAAGAGAACCCCCAGCTTTTAGCCACAACAGAGAGAGGAATAAAAGCTGCACATCAAATTTAAGATGCCAGGAACTGCAAAAAGCTAAAACTAAAAATCCTGCTTTTGTGATAGCTTCACTCCACCTATTCTAGCTCTTCTATTATTCCAACTTTAAAAAAACCCAAGGTCTCACAAGCTGTTTACTTCTTGGCTCTGAGCAGACGGCTCTTCACCTCTGTGTCAACTTTTCCTCAAAAAAAAAATAGAAATATACTTTTTATTGCCACTGTATCAATCTGTCTGTCTGTCAATCGATCTATCTATCTATATCCTTTTGTCGACATAGACAGACAGAGTGAGAAAGCACGAGATGCAAAGGAGGTGAGAAGCAGAACAAAAAGCAGACAATTGGAGACTGGGATAGTGAGAGACAGAAAGGAGCAGATACTGATTAAGTGAGATGAACATGGGGAGTGAGGATGTTATACATACCATTCAACATCCCTCAATGAACTTTCACAATCCCTCTCTCTCACTGTGTGTGTGTGTGTGTGTTAGAGAGGTTTGCTAAAGTATCAGAACCGAGATTGAAGCATTATGTAGACTCTCACAAAATACAAAGTGAGCACAACATTTCTCACTCTGGGGATCCACACAGTATGAGGATTAATAGTTTCCAGGCTCATCATGAATTACTCTCAGTTCAGTCACTCAGTTCCCCTATCTCCCAAAATCACAACCTGTCCAGTTTCTTTCCAGCTCCCTCCAGCTTAATCATACCTTCCCCAGGTATGAAATGAAGTGAGGAGCATTCTTTGTGGAATTGGAAGGTGAGTGTGGAGGCTGCTTTAGAGAAACCAGACAAAAGTTACCCAATTGAACCTAAATTTACTAAACATTTGAAAAGTTCCCCACCAAGCCACTCACCACCTGGACTTGGAAATATACCGTCGTTCCTTCACAGTCATTGGGTCAAAATCCTGGAATTCCCTCCGTACCGGCATTGTGGGTCAACCCACAGTAAGTGGACTGCAGCGATTCAAGAAGGTAGCTGATCACCACCTTCTCAAGGACATGGGCTATCAATGCTGGCCAGCCAGCCATGCCCTAGTCCAACAAATGGATTAAAAAATACTCAGAGCCGCCTCTCCCTATCTTTCATCTTCCCTCAATCCACAGCACCCAGACTCAGGATACGCACACAGAACACAGAACACAACGCTGCAGTTTTATAGCTAAAGTCGGCACAAATTTAATGCATAAACAGTGGCACATAAGTTTATCACACAAATGGCCGTAGGTTTGTATCATACAGTTGAAAGTGAGTTTATCAAACAATTGAACAGAAAATCCCTACAACAGTAAACCAAAGGGCATCCACAAACAAAAGTTTATTTTAAATTTTAATATTGTCCTTACACAAATGAATGCAAATTTCAGAAGCAAATTAATTTTGGTCTCTTATCCAATTGAACCTAAGTTTACATAACATTTGAAAATACGTTTACTGCGCAGTTTATCAGAAAGGGTAGTTTGTACTGAGCAAAGAAACTGTCCTCCAGAACAGGGGGTGATGGTGAGGGAGGGTAGTCAGTGAAAGAATTGGGCAGTCCCCCATAGTATGGGGTAATGGTGAAGAGGGCACTGAGTGAGGGAGTTGGGCACAATGGTGAGGGCAGGCAGTGAGCAAGATAGATCAGCAGTCTAACTGGATCCAGATGGCGATGATGAGGGAGGTCAGTGAGTGAAGGAGTTGGACAGTCAATATGGTCCTCCACTACACGGGGTGATCATGTCGGGGGGGGAGCAGTGAGTGATGGAGCTGGATCTCCACAATAGAGGGTGATGGTGAAGGCAGTCAGTGAGTGAGGGAGCTGGGAGCTGTGGACCTCCACAGCAGAGGGCAGTGGTGAAGGAGGAAACTGCGTGAGGGAGTTGGATGTTCGAAACAGGGGGTGATGGTGAGGAAGACATGGAGAGAGGGAGCATGAAATGACACTGAGGAGTGCCACTTAGCCAGGGAATATGATGAGAATTGTAGGCTCCTCTGCACTCAGTGTCAATTTATTTCACAGCACAATTCAATGCAATTATGTGCAATTTATGCGAAAGGATAGCTGACAGCTCACTGCTTCCACTGCCTGATCTCCCATTGACACTGTGGATGATGCAGACTTCAAATGGCGCAGACATTGTGCAAGATTCCTGCTTGTTTCCCCTTTTCGATTTCAATGGTAAAAAGGGAAGTCATCATCGAGAAGACCATAAGAGTTGCTCTCTCATTCGAGACAGAGAGAGATGACTGGCTGGTGACGGTGACCAGGCCTCAGGGGAAAAGTTGCAAAGAAGAGTCCTTCACGGTAACCTCAGTCAATGCAGGAATTGAACCTGTTGGCATCTCACTGCTGTCCTGCCAACTGATCTGTGGGTAGCAAGCACAGTGCGACTTTGGAGCGACAGCTCAGTTTGATATGAATAATTTACATCAATATTTGCAGAAAAATAAAAACAAAGAGAATTGCTTAGGATGCTGTGGCCTTCCACAGCCTTCCACAGCCAAATGATTACACAAGCTGTACAGTTAGTTCCCCATTCGAGTTGAGCAGTATTGCTTGCGTAAGTTAGTCTTGTCTCACGACATTCAATGAGACTGGGTCAGGAGGGGTAGGTGCAACTAGCATTACTCAAAACACCTCATATTTTTGAAAGCTGCTTTTGGCAAAATAATTTTCTGCCATTTCATGCACCAGACCGACCCTCAAAATGCCCCCAGAGGCTGAGATGTCTCAGAGTAGAGAGTGGGAAGGTTTCATCAGGAAGGGCCTATGCCCAAAACGTCGATTCTCGTGCCTGATCTGCTGTGCTTTTCCAGCACCACCCTCTCAACTCTGATCTCCAGCATCTGCAGTCCTCACTTTCTCCTCCCTGAGCTGCCTCAAAGATTGGCACAATTTGATATTCTAGATTGGCACAATTTGATACTCTTTTAATAGTACAAGACTCTTGTGATGTTCACATTGTCCAGATGTCATTGTCAATATTACTTTGTTCACTCCATTTGCAGATATGAATTTCAACATTATTCTGTTGGCTTTCCAAAACTACCCTTGGACATGGTTTATGTCCTGATATTGTTCAAAGTAAATAACTAGCGTTGTGTTTGGAGAACAAGTGTGGGGAAAGGATGTCCACAACACCACTAAGCAATAATATATTCTGAATTGATGTGCAGTACGTCTTGACTAACTCATATCAATTGTAAAGAAAAGAAGCAGACACAGTGAATTTGGGCCCTTGAACTTTCCCCAACTTTCATTCTGATTGAGGTTTGAAACCAACTGTACTACTACACACTCACTCCATAACATTTATCCCTCTTGTAATGAGTTCATCAGGAAAGCTAATGGAATGTTGACCCTTATTTCAAGGGGATTGGAGTACAAGATTCGAGAAGTCTTGCTACAACTGTGCAAGATGCGGGGAGAGTCAAGATTAGAGTGGTGCTGGGAAAGCACAGCAGGTCAGGCAGCATCCGAAGAGCAGGAAAATTGACATTTAGGGCAAAAGCCCTTCATCAGGAATTTCCTGCTCCTTGGATGCTGCTTGACCTGCTGTGCTCTTCCAGCACCACTCTAATCTTGACTCTGATCTCTAGCATCTGCAGTACTCACTTTGGCCACTTATAGAGGACTGTGAGCCCCTTACTGTTCCCCTTATTTAAAGAAAGCTATCACTTCATTGGAGGCAGTTCAGAGAAGGTTCTCTAGGATGTCTTATGAGGAAAGGTGAAACAGTTTAGCTTTCACTGGAGTTTAGAAGAATGAGAAATGATCTCACTGAAGCATATAGAGGTTTGACAGGTTCAATGCTGAGAGGATATTTTCTCCTCGTGGGAGAGTCTAGGACGTGACGGCAAGGTCTCAGAATAAAGGGGTTCCAATGAAGACTGAGGTGAGGAGGAATTCCTTCCTCAGATGATTGTGAGTCTTTGGAACACATTTTCACAGAGTTCTTGTGCACCTTCAAGGCTGAGATCGATAGATTCTTGGTCAGTTGGGGAATGAAGGTAAAGGGCAGGAAAATGGACACGAGGAGCGTGGGACCAGCCATAATTCTATTGAACAGTGAGCAAGCTTGAGGGGCCGAATGGACTGATTCCGTTCCTATGTCTTATGGTGTGAAAACTATTTTCTGACAACGCTGCATGCTATCAGTAACACCGCTCTCACTGGTTTCTGAAGTTAACAATTCCAAAGACCAGCAGACCTACTCCTTCCCACGACCAAATGAATAGAAATTCTTCCTCATCCTCATTGTAACTATGGGCCTATTGTCCTGAGTCTATCCTATTCTTGCTCTTCAGCTCCAGATGTCTTAACAACAAAACATCATTTTTTAATTTAGCTGTCACACATCTGATAAGATCACTTCTCACACATCTTAGCCGCGTAATCTTTTCTTTCTAAATAGTTGGAGATATCAACACTTCACCTGAGGAAGGAACAGCACTCTGAAAGCTTGTGATCTCAAATAAACCTATTGGACTATCACCTGGTGTCATGTGACTTCTGACTTTGTCCATCCCAGTCCAACACCAGCACCTCCACATTGTGCATAATCTTTGATCGTAAGGCGCACCCTTTCAGCCCTGGAACCAGCCAAATAAATCTTCTAGGAATGGTCTTCGATGTAAGTTGATCTCTTGCTAAATGAGGGACAAAGTCAACATAGTCATTGGGTATGGCCTCACCAGCGTCCCACAACAAATTTCAAAATTTGATATTCCAATCAAGCTTGTAACACAATCCACTATTCTGTTTGTCTCTTCCAAAATTTGCTGTGCCTTTATTTAAAAAGAAAAGCATTCATTTGTATATGGGCTACCTGACCTTTCTGTACCATAGCGGGATCATCACCAGACTGTTAATACACGGACGTAGTTAAAAATCATACAACACCAGGTTATAGTCCAACAGGTTTAATTGAAAGGACGAGCTTTCGGAGTGTCGCTCCTTCATCAGATGATGCTGTTGTCTGTCTTCAGTGATTGCTCTCTGTGGGTCAGGAAGCTGAGGATCCAATTGCAGAGAGTGGAGCAGAGACCTAGGTCTCAGAGTTTGGAGATTAGTTTAGTTGGAATTATAATGTTGAAGGTGAAGCTACAGCCAGTAAGTAGAAACATAATGTAGGTATCCTTATTCCAGATGTTCAAGGGATGAGTATAGGGATAGGGACACTAGGAAAATTGTTAGGGGGCAGGCTGGGAGGCTAGAATTGATGTGAATCATGACTAACCTCTCGAAGCATTTCATAATGACGGAGGTCAGAGCCACCAGGCGGTAGTCATTGAGGCACATGAGATTTCTTTCGGTACAGTGATGATATTGGTCTTGGTGAAGCAGGTAGGGGTTTTAGATTGTGGTAAAGAGACATTGAAGTTATCAGCTGGTCAGCACAGCATCTGAGTGCACAATTGGGCACTCCAAATGGGCCAGTCACTTTCTGTGGGTTAACTCTCAGAAAGGCTGAACTGATGTTTGCAGCAGTGACTGAGGGAACAAATGCATCTGAAGCTGTCTGGTCAGGTGACACCATTTTGCTGACCTTCTGTTTGAACTGAGCATGTAATGCATTGAGTGCATCAGGGAGGGATGCATTTTTGTCCGCTATTCTGTTCTGCTTCACTTTGAAGCCTGATATGTCATGTAGACCTTGTCACAGGTGTACGTGTGGTTAGTTCGGGTCTCTAACTTAGTCCAGTGTTGCCTCTTAGCATCTCTAATGGCCTTCCAGAGGTCTTCTGTAAAGGTCAGAATCATCAGACTCAAACTCCACACACCTGGTCTTCAGGAGGCAATGGATTTCCTGATTCATCCATAGTTTCTGGTTGGGGAACTTACAGATTGACTTCTTTGGCATGTAGTCCGCTGCACATTTTCTAACGAAATCCATTTTGTTGTGGCATATTCATCCAGGTTGGCGACTGAATTCTTGAATTTGGACCAGTCCACTGATTCCAAGCAGTCCTGGAGAAGATTTCCACTGCCTCAGACCAGCATTATTTTCCGTACTGGTTCCTCAAGTTTCAACATCTACTGGAAAGCTGGGAAGAGGAACACAGAGTTGTGATCTGATTTTCCAAATAAGGTAAGAGCAGGGCCAAAGTTGGAAGCAACATCCATAAACGTTTCCAATTCCAGATGATAGAGGGAAGCAGCACCGAGTGGTGTACCGAAAAAAAAGTTGTGGATTGGGGCCCCAAGAAGGACTGGAATAAGGCAAGTTCCACAGATGCTGCCAAACTTGCTGAGTTGTTTCCAGCAATTTCTGTTTTGTTTTGGATTTCCAACATCCGCAGTTCTTTGTAATATTTTTGTTACAGTGGCAATGCTAAATGGCTCCCCAGTTAGTTTTCTGTTCGGTCTTTGTTCAAAATGGTTAAGATTGGGCATGCTGGGGACTTTGGTGACACATTGTGATCTATTCTGTCAGCTGTGACCTGAAGCTTCCTGTGTTGACCAAATAAAGGAGATGTTATAGTTGTCTCCAGACATACTGCACCACTATTACATCACATGTTTGTGTAAACATTTGGGAGTAGTTTACCTGTAAAACTCCATTGGCTGGAATCAGATACTGTGATCAAGTTTTGGTCAATTCATTGGCTGAGTGCCAGAGAAGTTTCTGGAAAGTGAGCTCATCTTGTGAAAAAAGTGAGCAGAACAAAGAATTCCTTGGGAGATGCCTTGGCGAACACATTTGAGATGAATCATGGACCAGATCAGAAAACCCCCAACAAAGCATTGTAAGGAGATAGCCTACACTTTAACATAGAAAATTACTGCACAGTACAGACCCTTTGGCCCTCGATGTTGCGCCGACATGTGGAACCAATTTGAAGCCTATCTAACCTGCACTATTCCATTCTCATCCATATGACTATCCAATGGCCATTTAAATTCCCTTAAAGTTCGGGAGTCTACTATACCTGTAAAACTCCATTGGCTGGAATCAGATACTGTGATCAAGTTTTGGTCAATTCATTGGCTGAGTGCCAGAGAAGTTTCTGGAAAGTGAGCTCATCTTGTGAAAAAAGTGAGCAGAACAAAGAATTCCTTGGGAGATGCCTTGGCGAACACATTTGAGATGAATCATGGACCAGATCAGAAACCCCCAACAAAGCATTGTAAGGAGATAGCCTACACTTTAACATAGAACATAGAAACTTACTGCACAGTACAGACCCTTTGACCCTCGATGTTGCGCCGACATGTGGAACCAATTTGAAGCCTATCTAACCTGCACTATTCCATTCTCATCCATATGACTATCCAATGGCCATTTAAATTCCCTTAAAGTTCGGGAGTCTACTATTGTTGCAGACAGTGCGTTCCACGCCCCTACAATCCTCTAAGTAAAGAAGTTACCTCTAACATATGTCCTATTTCTATCACCCGTCAATTTAAAGCTATGTCCCCTCATGCTGGCCATCACCATCTGAGGAAAATGGCTCTCACATCCCACCTTATCTCATCCTCTGACTATCTTATATGTCTCAATTAAGTCACCTCTTAACCTTTTCTCCTCTAACGAAAACAGCCTCGAGTCCCTCAGCCTTTCCTCATAAAACCTTCCCTCCATACCAGGCAACATCCTAGTAAATCTCCTTTGAACTCTTTCCAAAGCTTCCGCATCCTTCCTAGAATGCGGTGACCAGAAGTGCGGCCACACCAGAGTTTTGTACAGCTGCAGCATAACCTCATGGCTACGAAATTTAATCCCTCTACCAATAAAAGCTAACACACTGTATGCCTTATTAACAACCCTATCAACCTGGGTGGCAACATTCAGGTATCTATGTACATGGACATTGAGATCTCTCTGCTCATCTACACTACCAAGCATCTTACCATTAGCCTTGTACTCTTTATTCCTGTTGCTCCTTCCAAAGTGAATCACTTTACTCTTTGCCGCATTAAACTCCATTTGCCCCCTCTCAGCCCAGCTCTGCAGCTTATCCATGTCCCTCTATAACCGGCAACATCTGTCAGTACTATCCACAAATCCACTGATCTTAATGTCATCTGCAAATTTACTAACCCATCCTTCCACACCCTCATCCAGGTCATTTATAAAAATGACAAACAGCAGTGGACCCAAAACACTTCCTTGAGGTACACCACTAGTCACTGAACTCCAGGATGAACATTTCCCATCAACCATCACCCTCTGTCTTTCAGTGAGCCAATTTCTGATCCAAACCAGTAAATCACCCTCAATCCTATGCCTCTATATTGTCTTCAATAGTCTACCATGGGGAACCTTATCAAACACCTTACTGAAGTCCATATAAACTACATCAATGGCTTTACCTTCATCTACCTGTTTGGTCACCTTCTCAAAGAACTCAATAAGGTTTGTGAGGCATAACTTATTCGTTTCTAGAAAGGACCCAAACATTGTACACCATGAGACCTGTCCTCATTTTGACCATTCCTGATGAAGGGCTTTTGCCTGAAACATTGACTTTCCTGCTCCTCGGATGCTGCCTGACCTACTGTGCTTTTCCAGCACCACACTAATCTTGACTCTAATCTCCAGCATCTGCAGGACCCACTTCCGCCCTCACTTTGACCATGCCTCTTCCTCAAACTGGGCCATTCCCACGGTTTCAACAGCACATTTAGTCCCATGAAGTAAACTGCCTCTTGCGCAAAGAGGGGTTTTGTGGCCGGCATTGGCATTCCTGATGCCGTTTCACCCTTCCCACAGATCCGAGAAGATCAGATTTAACCTGGTGTGGAATCTTCACACTGGTAACTCTGTGAGAGCTGTCCCTGCAGTTGGGTGAGCGCTGCTTCTATAATCAAACAGAAACTGGAATAGTTTGTTATCCAGTGAAGTTGTAGGCTGGGTCTTGAAACCTCTCTTCCATGTTTGGACTGTTCTTTCCGCCAGACTATTGGACAATGGATGCAGCTGTCAGTACATGCTGATTGCCATTCGACTTTAGCAAAGCTCCCTGCTGGTAACTGAATGCCCGTTATCTGTGACAAAAATGTCCAGACGCTCACAACTTTTAAAGCATTGTCCCCACATTTGTCAAATGAACTTTATACACATCTAACCACTTTGAATGAGCGCGCACAAGAATAAAAAGCATGGATCCCACAAAAGGACTGGCACAGTCGACATTTAACTGAGTCCAGGCTTTACTTGGCCAGTCCAATGAGCATGGTGCACTGCTGGCAGGAGTGTTTGCCCATGTTGGCACTCTGGGTACTGCCCCACCAGCACAGCTGTGTCGGCATCCGAACCTGGCCACCTTGGCGTCAACATCGACATTTTGGAAATCACAGGATGACGCTGGTGGAGCTTACAGTGACCTTTCCTTGGATTAAACATGCCTGTTCTCCCCCATTAGTTTGCCGTTCTCAATGGTCATCTGGTCTCACCAGGTCCAGGAAGGATTCAATCCTGGTTGCGATGACCCTTTTATTTCCAACACCATCAGTTGTTTTTGCTTCACCAGGACAGGACCTTTTTTATACCCACAGTCCGTTATTGTCAGAAATGACCGGAAGGACTACACATGTCAGCACGACATCTCACTGGGGATTATTCAGTGCCACCACCATCAATGACGATAGCTGCCTTTTCACTTCTTGGTGACGTGACTATTGCAAGGCTGATCCTCTTTGAATAGCAAATCGAAGCTGCCAAGATGGAGGCCAGGTCATTATACAATTTTCTGTAATAATTCACCAACCCAAGGAAAGGCAGAGGCTCCGATACAGACGTGGGAGCTGAGGAACCCTGGGTTGCCCACACTTTATGTTCAAATGTGTGTAACCCGGTCTTGTTGATGCAGTAGATCAAGGGGGTCACTTGCGGGGCCATGGAACACATTTTTTTCTTTCCAAAGGTCTTGGATGAACTTTAAATGCTTTTTATTGATCTTCCCAGTTATTAGCACATCATTCAGATAAATAACGACTTGGGGTAGACCTTGTAGAAAGTTCTCTGTCGTTCACTGGAACGTTTCACCGGCTGATTATAACCCAACAGAAAGGCAGTCATGCGTATTGGTTCCACCCCTTATGGGTATTAAATGTAGCATATTTACAGGAATCCTCATCGAATCACAATGGCATATTTGCATGGCTTATATCCAACTTCATGATGAACCGTCCCCTGCAGTTTTGCGTACAAGTCCTTGATGCGATGGATAAGTTATTTATCTGGCTTCAAAAATTGGTTCACTGTTTCTTTATAATCTCCACAAAAGCGAATTGACCCATCACAGGTACGACCAGTGCTGCTCATAGGGCAAACTATAGTGGTTTGATGATTGCTTCAAAGTTTGTGAGAAGATTTGTAGCTCGGGTGCTCGTTGTTGTGGTTCTGTTCACCGAGCTGGGAATTTGTGTTGCAGACGTTTCGTCCCCTGTCTAGGTGGCATCCTCAGTGCTTGGGAGCCTCATGTGAAGCGCTTCTGTGATCTTTCCTCCGGCATTTATAGTGGTTTGAATCTGCCGCTTCCGGTTGTCAGTTCCAGCTGTCCGTTGCAGTGGTCGGTATATTGGGTCCAGGTCGATGTGCTTATTGATTGAATCTGTGGATGAGTGCCATGCCTCCAGGAATTCCCTGGCTGTTCTCTGTTTGGCTTGTCCTATAATAGTAGTGTTGTCCCAGTCGAACTCATGTTGCTTGTCATCTGAGTGTGTGGCTGCTAAGGAAAGCTGGTCGTGTCGTTTCGTGGCTAGTTGGTGTTCATGGATGCGGACCGTTAGCTGTCTTTGTGTTTGTCCTATGTAGTGTTTTGTGCAGTCCTTGCATGGGATTTTGTAGTGGCCCTTTTGAACAGTATCTTGATGCAACTTCTTTGTGTGTGTGTTGGGGTGGTTGCTTTCGTAGTTTAGGACTTGGTCTGTGTGTGGGGCTTTCCTGTATACCCTTGTGGTGAAATCTCCATAACAGCACACAAACCAACTCTCAGACAACAACTCACCAGGTCGAAGGACCCGATACCCAGCATGAGCAAAACCAATGTAGTGTACAAAAGTGCTTCACAGGAGGCTCCAAAGCACTGAGGATGTCACCTAGACAGGGGACGAAACGTCTGCAACACAAATTCCCAGCTCGGCAAACACAACCACAACGATGATTGCTTCACTTTCCAGTCTCATGATTTGTGCCTCTACTTTTGCACGGAAGGCAAATGGCACTGGTGGCGTGGACCTGTTTTACCGAGAGGCCTGCTTCCACACTGTAGAGATCCTGTCCAACCCTCAGACTCTCTGTTCGACAACACTCCACAGGCCCTACCATTAACTGTGTAACGCTTGCCCTATTCCTCTTACCAATATGCACCACTTTGCATTTATCAAAATTAAACTCCATCTGCCACTCCTGACAAACCAAGTTTTCTATATTTTCATCCAAATCCTTTACGTAAATGACAAATGGCATTGGACCCAGCACCACTTTCTGTATTCGTCACAGGCCTCCAGCCTGAGAAACAACCCTCCACCCTTTAAAAGGTGTAAGTAGAAAAAAGCCAAGATCCCCTGACACTACCTCCATCAGACACCCCCATGACAGGTACAGCACCGGAACAAACACTCTGCTCTTTAAAAACCGAAACTAAAGCTGCTTTCACTTTGTTAAACCAAAAAGACATTGTTACTCTGGGGAAAGACAGAAAGAAATAAACAATCAAAAACTGGCTCTCCCTGGACTCCGTCCCCACCAACCACTCATGGACATGGGTCACAGGGGGCCAAAGTAAAAATAAACTCAAACAAATCAAGTGGTAAATGAACAGCATTGATTAGATTAGATTCTCTACAGTGTAGAAACTGGCCCTTTGGCCCAACAAGTCCACACTGTCCAGACCCATTCCCCCACCCTATATTTACCCCTGACTAATGCACCTAACACTGTGGACAATTTAGCATGGCCAATTCACCTAACCTGCATATCTTTGGATTGTGGGAGGAAACCCACGCAGACACAGGGAGAATGTGCAAACTCCACGCAGACAAGCAGGAATTGAACCCAGGTCTCTGGTGCTGTGAGGCAGCAGCGCTAACCACTGTGCCACCCCATGAGTGGAGTTATCTCCACTCAAAATCTTAGCTTGCTCTCTCTCTCTCATGGATGGTGACTGACCTGCTGAGATCTCCAGCATTGTTCTTTTCAACTAAATAAATAGATTCTCTCTGGTCTGTGGCTATTGGACACTCCTGGGGAAGGAACAACAATGGTTGAAAATTCAGAGGAAGTAACCAGCTCATTTCAACTAAAAATAACTTGTCCCTCACACTGACCCCCACCAAGAGCTTCTGGGACAGCAACAGTGCTGGACTAAAATAAGATTAGATTAGATTACATTACAGTGTGGAAATAGGCCCTTTGGCCCAACAAGTCCACACCGACCCGCCACACACCCATACCCCTACATTTACCCCTTACCTAACACTACGGGCAATTTAGCATGGCCAATTCACCTAACCCGCATGTCTTTGGACTGTGGGAGGAAACCAGAGCACCCGGAGAAACCCACGCAGACACGGGGAGAATGTGCAAACTCCACACAGTCAATCGCCTGAGGTGGGAAGTGAACCCGGGTCTCTGGCGCTGTGAGGCAGCAGTGCTAACCACTGTGCCACCGTGCCGCCCACTAATAAAAGCCACCTTGGCTCAAAATTAGACAGCTTGTCAGTGGTGAGGTCCTGCAGCGAGGTAGATTCAGAAGTGTTGAGGTGGTGACAGAGCCCCACTCGACACCGGTTCAGAGGAGGAATGGGTCAGTGTTGAAGCCATTTGTCATTATGATAACTTACACGTCGTTGTGGACCAGGCGAATGAGGATGACAAACTTCATGGTGCAAGTAAAGTGGAGAAGAATGCTCCACAAATGCTTCCCGATTGATTGTGTCAAAGGCCTTTGTAAGGTCCAAGAGAGCGATATACAGCAATGAAAATCATGCCCCTCGGTGGCCAAACGCCACACTGAGACTCCGGGAGGAGTTCCTCAGCTACAGGGAGGAGTGAGTTGAAAAAGACCTTGGCGAGGAATTTTCTAATGTTTGACATCAGTGATATTTGGCTATAGTTACCACAGTCTGACATGCTCACTTCTTTGAAAATACTCCTGACTTTGGCATCTGGGAGCTCTCCAGGGATCCTCTCCTCCTTCCAGATAAGGCAGACCAGGGCATGCAGCTACACTGGGAGCTCAGTGGCTCCACACTTCAATGCCCCATTTACACCTGCAGCCTTGTCCTTAAGCTGGAGGACAGCCTGCTCTGTTTCATCCAGGGCTTGGGTATTGCTGAGCTCCTTGCATGTAATATGCTGCGGGAAGCAATTCAACAATTTAGACTGCACAGTACATCACATTCAACCTCGCCTTTTCTAGTGAGCAGATCTCCTGACACATCAGGCCTCCCTGATTGGGGCTGTTAACCTGGTCCAATTTGGGAAATCATATTCAGTGAGGTCCAGCAGGCTGACTTCATTCCAATCACTACCTTCCTTGCCCTCGCTGTCCTGAGACACAGCCCTATTCTGTTTGCTTCATCCTGATTCCTGATGAAGGGCTTTTGCCCGAAACGTCGATTTTCCTGCTCCTCAGATGCTGCCTGACCTGCTGTGCTTTTCCAGCACCACTCAATTTAGGACTTTACTCACTGGAGTTTAGAAGAATGAGAGGTGATCTCATTGAAAGCTACAGGGGCTTGACAGGGTCAATGCTGAGAGGATGTTTCCCCCTTATGGGAGAGTCTAGGACCAGAGGGCACAGTCTTAGAATAAAGGGGTGCCAACTGAACACTGAGATGAAGAGAAATTTCTTCACTCAGAGGGTTGGAGTTTTGGAACTCCTTGCCACAGAGAACTGTGGAGGCAGAGTCCTTGTGTCTATTTAAGGCTGTAACTGATTGATTCCCCAACTGATCAAGAATCTAAGGTCATAAGGAAATGGCAGGAAAATTAATGTGAGCAGCTGAATGGCCTATTTGTGTTCCTATTTCTTATGGTTGTATGAGATTGTGATTCTGTCTATTAATGCAGCAAAGGTATATTTGTACATTATTTGAAACAGTACATGTTGCACTGGAGTCATCTTTTCAGTGTGGAATGGGGTGCATGTGGAATTGAAGGCTGGCGAGATAAGGAAACTGAATCAACCTTAAATGCACCCTTGACAAACTAATTTTAAAAAAAATTCAAGAAATGTGCACGTCACTGGCGAGGCCAGCATTTATTGCCCATCCCTAATTGCCCAGAGGGCAGTTAAGAGCCAACCACATTGCTGCAGGGTCTGTAGTCACGAGTCGGACAGACCAGGCAAGGATGGAGGATTTCCTTCTCTGAAGGACATTGGTTAACCAGACAGGATAACCGAACAGGGAAAACAATTTTAAGAATGCGAAAATGATAATATCCCTTAGAGGATTGTAGAATAGTTAAGGCAGAAATGATGGATGATTTTTCAGTTGTCTGTAGCAGTAGGTCAGCTCATCTCATTCCCAACACCAATTGCAGATATCTCCACATGATTATTCTCTTCAGTAACTTGCTCATTTCCTGTTGAAATCCACAATTGGATTTTATATTTATGCAACTGAACAGCAGATCGCAACCTTTAGCGGTGTGAAAAAAACATGTTTGAATCATTTCTACTTTATATATTCAGCTTGCAATCATGATTCTCAGAACTTCCCCCAAAAGAAACTTGCAACCCTCTAATTTTTCCCTGAACAGCTGTGGTATTGAGTAACTACAAACAATATTTTGTTAAACTGGATTTCTTCAAAGGGGGAAAATCCTATGGCCAGAGAGACACCATATCCATGCTCAAAGACAACCCCCTAAACATTCCAATCCCATTTTCCCAACTCTTGGTCTCCAGCTTTGGCATTGCACATTTCTCATTTCAATGCAATGGGATAAGTGTTCCTGCCTCTCACCCTCCCAGGAATTCCAGATTCCCCACATCCCGTCTCAACCTCCCGCCTGAGTTGCTCCATTATTAAGTTACTGAGTGATTAACATGCTCATGAGCATTTGCACCACATCTTTGTTTATCAGGAGACAGCTCAAAGCAAGTAACTGTCTCTCAATCCTGCAACCTTGATTTCATACATCAGTGAGCTGAGGTAAAGCGCACATATCAACAGTAAAAGCAAAATATTGCCCAAATTTTGACTCTTGGGGTTTTTTCTTTTTACAATTTACCTCAGGCTCGTTGATGTTAAAGTGGAAACCCTTGAGCCCTGTTTTAACTAAAAAAAACTGCACTACAAGAATTCACATTATTAGCAAAATGAATATATTTATTGAAAGGAAATGACTTGTCCAAAAAAAAAGCCCTTTTAACAGATCCACATACTTCATTACAGTGTGTACTATACATTCAGGTTCAATTCCTAAATTATGATCATATGAAGTGTGTCAAAGTTATGTGCTTCTGAAGAGAGGAGCCATAAGTATTACCACAATCCTGAAAAATTCTCCAGACACCTCCACAAAAATTCACACTCAGTTTGTCATGAATGTGAAGGTCTCAGCTCCTTATCCAGGTCATTTTTGGTATTTCCAATTTAATTGGCTTCTTGCTTCCTTTTGTGGATGGCTTTGTTTTTTTTTCTTCTCTTTGAGAGTTTGGAAAGTGAAGGGGTGACCTGATCGAAGTCTTCAAGATATTACCAAGAAAAGACAAGGTAAATAAAGATAAGCTATTTCCACTGGTTGGGGAATTCTAGAATTAGGAGAGAGTGAGGACTGCAGATTAGAATCAAGAGTGTGTTGCTGGAAAAGCACAGCAGGTCAGGCAGCATCTGAGGAGCAGGAGAATGGATGTTTCAGGCTGTGTGCCGAGGGGTTGGTGAGATTAATGGGAGGGGGTTGGGACTGGGAGGGGGAAGGTAGCTGAGAGTGCGATAGGTGGATGGAGGTGGGGGGTAAAGGTGATAGGTCAGAGAGAAGTATGGAGCAGATAGGTGGGATGGAAGTGGGACAAGTGGGACAGGTCATGAAGGCAGTGCTGAGTTGGAAGGTTGAATCTGGGATAGGGTGAGGGCACGGGAAATGAGGAAACTGGTGAAATCCATATTGATGCCCTGGGGGTTGGAGGGTCCTGAGGTGGAAGAGGAGGTGTTCTTCCTCCAGGAGATTGGTGATAAGGGTTTGGCGATGGGGGGGGGGGGGGGGTGGAGGGGGTGGGGTGAGGTAGTTGAAGTGTTCGGCCATGGGGCAGTGTTCTGATTCCGGATGCTGAGCTTATGCTCAAAATATGTTGACTCTCCTGCTCCTCAGATGCTGCCTGACCTGCTGTGCCTTTCCAGCACCACACTTTTTGAACTCATTTCGGGAATATATCAGGAAGCATTTCTACCCATAAATTGTTGTAGAGGCTTGGAACTCTCTTGCAAAAGTGGCAGTGGATGCTGGATCATTTGTTACATTTAAATCAGAGATTGACACTTTTTTTGTTAAGCAAAGATATTAAGGGATAGGGGCCATATACAGGTATGTGAAGTTAGGCCATACATCAGTCAGGATCTCATTGAATGGTGGAATAGGCTTGAGGAGCTGGATAGCCCGTTTTTTCTTTTCGTGCATATGCCAGACGTGAGTGTGGCTGGCTGGGCCCAGCCTTTAGTGCCTTTCCTTAATTGCCACTGAAGGTAGTGGTGAGCTGCCATTTTGAACTGTTATAGTCCACGTGCTGTGTGTAGACCCACATTGCCCTGTGGGAGGGAACTCCAGGATTTTGACCCAGCAACACTGAAGGAATGGCCAATATATTGCCAAGTTAGAATGGTGGCTCAGAGGAGAACTTGAGGGTGTTGGTATTCCCATGAATCTGCTGCCCTTATCCTTTGAGATGGAACCAATTGCAGGTTTGGAAGATGCTGTCTGAGGATCTTTGGTGAATTTCTGCATCTGCATTTCTGCATTTTGTAGATGCTGCTACTGAATATTGGTTGTGGATGGTGTTGATGTTTGTGGATGTGGTGCCAATCAAGCAGAATGCTTAGTCTTGGATGCAGTCAAGCTTCTTGAGTGTTGTTGGAGCTGCAACCATGCAGGCAAGTGGGTAATATTCCATCATGCTCATGACTTGTGCCTTGTAGATGGTGGGCAGGCTTTGGGAGTCATGAGGTGAGTTACTTGCTGCAGTATTCCCTGCCTCTGACCTGCTCTTGTAGCCACTCTGTTCATGGGGAGAGTCCAGTTGCATTTCTCATCAATGGCAACCTTCATGGTGAGGGAGATTCAGTGATGGTGACACCATTAACTATCAAGGGACAATGGTTAGATTCTTCCTTATTGGTAATGATACTTGTGTGGCCTGAATTTCACATGTTATTTTCTTTTAGTCCATATTTGGTCAGTCATCCTCAGGTGAATACAGTGTTTTTCCACTGGCAACTGGCACTCAACAGCACTACTGAAAGAAGTTTGACAATGTATGAGCCAAGTAGGCAACAAATATCATTTACTCAAATTTTAAAGAGCTCACTAAGGGATAGCACAAAAATACACATGGCCCCACAAGGAGTGCTCACTCATTTTCATGAGACAACTGGTAGGTGGCTTAACCTCAGGGTCACAACGCAGGCACAAGGAGAGTTTTAGAAGGAAGGTCTTTCATTGCAACCTCAGGCACTTCAGGGATTGAACCTATGCATCACTGAATTGCAAAGTGGCTGCCCACCCATCTGAGCTAACCTTTGAAGCTAGTGTTCAAGTGGCTCAGTGGTTAGCACTGCTCCCTCAACACCAGGGACCTGGGTTTGATTCCAACTTCGGGGGTCTGTCCGCATGGAGTTTGTGCATTCTCCCTGTGTCTGTGCTGGGACCCCTGTTGTTTGTGAGATACATAAATGATCTGGAGGAAGGTATAGGTGGTCTAATTAGCAAGTTTGCAGAAGACACTAAGATTGGCGGAGTAGCAGATAGTGAAGGGGACTGTCAGAGAATACAGCAAAATAACAATAAATTGGAGAGTTGGGCAGAGAAATGGCAGATGGTGTTCAATCCAGACAAATGCAAGGTGATGCATTTTGGAAGATTGAATTCAAGAGTGAACTATCCAGAAAATGGAAAAGTCCTGGGCAGAATTGATATACAGAGAGATCTAGGTGTTCGGGTCCATTGTTCCCTGAAGGTGGCAACGCAGGTCAGTAGAGTGGTTAAGAAGGCATATGGGATCAACAGGATATTGAGTACAAGAGTTGGCAGGTCATTTTACAGTTGTACAAGACTTTGGTTCGGCCACATTTGGAATATTGCATACAATTCTGGTCACCACATTACCAAAAGGATGTGGATGCTTTGGAGAGGGTGCAGAGGAGATTTACCAGGATGTTGCCTGGTATGGAGGGTGCTAGCTATGAAGAGAGGTTGAGTAGAATAGGATTGTTTTCATTAGAACAGAGGTTGAGGGGGGACCTGAATGAGGGCTACAAAATGATGAGAGGTATAGACAGGGTGGATAGCAAGAAGCTTTTCCTGCAAGGCGGGAGGAGGGGGAAGAGAAGGGAAAGCTCAATTACTAGGAGTCATGAGCTCAAGGTGAGAGGGGTAAAAAGTTTAGGGGAGATATGCATGGAAAGTTCTTTATGTAGAGGGTGGTGGGTGTTTGGAAAGCATTGCCAGTGGAGGTGTAGGGGCAGGCATGATAGTGTCATTTAAGATGTATCTAGACAGGTACATGAGTGGGCAGGGAACAAAGGGATACAGACCCTTGGAAAATAGGCAACAGATTTAGATAGAGGATCTGGATCTGTGCAGGCTTGGAGGGCCGAAGGGCCTGTTCTTGTGCTGTAACTTTTTGTGCTTTGCTATTTGGTCTAGATGGAAGTTGTCGAAGGTTTGGAAGTTGCTGTCTGAGCGAATTGGGTGAACTTCTGCAGTGTGTCTTGCAGGTGATACACACTGCGTCTACTGAGCATCAGTAGGGGAGGGAATGGATGTTTGTGGATGTGGTACCAATCGAGTGGCAACTGCTTTGTCCCTGGATGTTAATATGATTAATATCATCGACACAATCTGCTTTCCCCCTCCATCCCCATCATTTGCAAAGAACCAAGTCTAGTATTTGGTGATCTGTATGCGTTTTGCTGGTCAAAGCTCTCCCAAGCTTGGTTCAGGATCTTTTGCCCCTCAGCACCCTTTATACTACTATGATCCCAATCTACACTTGGATAATTAATGTCGCCATATTAATTACATCTGTCCTTGTTAATTGTGCAAATGTGCTCATCTAAATCACTCCCTCCAGTTGCAGAAAAACAGGAAGAAATGACATTTCACATATTTAAGTTCACATTGCCCATAGCTTCAGTCAAATCGATTTTGTTCTTGATATATTTATCACAACCTCTTTCTCCACTACCGCATGGAACTATTTCACTCTACCACCTTTTCCCCATCTCTCCCTATCTCATTTCCAATCCAGGTATATTTAAGACCCAGCCCTGTCCCCCACTGTGCCAGGGCCCTGTTACCATCCATGATATTTCAGCATGCAGCACCAACTCACCCATGCCAATGAGCTCAGCTGGCTCAACCAGTTGGTTTGCAATGCAGAGTGACACCATCAGCACAGCTTCAACTCCTGTGCTGGCTGTAATCACCACAAGGATCCCACTAGGTTCATTTTGATTTGTGACTCCCAGGTTATACTCAGCTCCAGTTGTCTCTCCCTTTCTAGCTCCAAAAGCTAGAGCTTCCAAATAAACCTGTTGGACTATAACCTGGTGTTGTGCGATTTTTAACTTTGTCCACCCCAGTCCAACACTGGCACCTCCACATCTTTCTAATGAGACAGAACAGAATGATGGTGACTTTACCTTGACCTAATCTCTATCCTTGTTTAGCCCTCTGTCTCTTTCTTCTGGTCTCTCTTCCTCTTCCTGTCTCTCTCTCTCTCTCTCTTCTCCCCCCCCCCCCCCCATCT
>NC_057721.1:2816345-2832903 GCF_004010195.1 Chiloscyllium plagiosum | reverse complement strand
CGCTGCCTCTCTCACCATCTCCCTCCCCTCTTTCTCACTCAGTCTCACTCCCTTTCCCTGTCTCGTTCTGTCTCGCTGCCTCTCACCATCTCCCTCCCCTCTTTCTCACTCAGTCTCACTCCCTTTCCCTGTCTCGTTCTGTCTCGCTGCCTCTCTCACCATCTCCCTCCCCTCTTTCAGTCTCCTCATCTCCGTTTCTTTGTTCTTTTCATATCTCTTTTCTTTGCCTTTCTTTAAGGTGCATTCTCTATCTCTTTGGAGGCAAGCCAGTTCAACTTTGCTTAGTTTTGCAAAAACTAAACTTACCACTCATTCTGATTGGAAAGTGACATTTACATCTGTAAAAACAAAAAACAAAACAGTTCTGGTGTCACACCAAAATGCACTTTCATCTTTGTTCAGGGACAGGGCAACATTTTGACTCTTAGCAAATCATACTCCTCACAATCAGAATAAAAATTGGACACTTATTGACCATCGCTAATTACCCAGAGGACAGTTGAGAGTCCACCATGATTTCAGTGTGATCCACAGCAACTTGTGCAAGAAATTAGAAAGAAATAAAGGATATAGATTTGATTTATATTAACAACAGCATGACCTTTTCAAAAACAAACTTGACTTTTTTCCACTGATTCGAAATCAGTTGGTTGAGCATGACCTTATTTAAATCCTGACAAATTCCACACTTGTATTGAAGGCTCTGCAAAGAACGTACAATTTTCCCAACCCCTTCAGAAAATCAATGGCAGAGCAGATGCTGTTTGCATACTGGTGATAGTTTTGCAGATAGGTTAGAGTTTTGCAGTTGGAGAGGCCCACAACAGCTTCGACAAAAGCCCTTCGACCCATTGAGTCCATGCTGGTTAAAAAGAACCATTCTCTCATCCCATTTACCCAGCACTTGGTCTCTCGCCTCAGCGTCACAAGTGCACATCTGAACCCTTCTTCAATATGACAAGGGTTTATGTCTCTCCCACCTTACAGGCAGTGAGTCCAGATTCTCCAACATCCTCTGAGTGAAAAGAAATGTTTCCTCACATCCCCTCACCTTCTGTTCCTTACCATCAATCCATGTCCTCACCCTGGTCACCTCACTGTTGGAGGGATTAAAGTTTCTTCCCACTTACCCTGTCTGTGCCCCACATTGTTTTATATACAGTATCTCAATTATGTCTTGCCCCTCTCTCAAGACTCCTCTGCTCTAAGGGAAACAACTGTCCAATCTCTTTCCCTTACCAAAACTCTCCAGCCCCAAGGCAACATCCTGCTAAGTCTCCCTCTGCATCCTCTCCGAGTGCCATCACATCACTCCTAGAATGTAGATTCCAGAAGTGCACACAATATTCTCACTGTGTGGCCTAACCAATGTTTATATGGTTCCACTATCACCTCCCTGCTCTTAAACTCATGGCTAATAAAGGTAAGTATCCCCATAAGCCTTCTTAACCACTTTATCCACTTGTCCTGATCGCTTGAGACTGGTGGTCTTGCCTTATTTGACCTGCCCATGTGCATCCCTCACATTTATAACCACAGCATTACGCTTGAGGGGATACAAGTGAAATTGTATTGTATCCATTGCATGGATCCATGCATCCATCCATTGCAGGATTCCAGTTGAACATTGGAGGTGCTATTCATCGACTAACAAATATAACTGCATATGACGGTCACTGTTCCTGTCCAATTAAACCTGGAAAATACATGATTGGCATAAAATTACACAATCATGGCTGGAATCATTTTACTTCAGTAACTGTGCTCTGGCTGAAACAAACAGCCATTCAACTTTCAATGGGAACACATGTTTGTAAAGGTCACCAAATACTTTCCTCAATTATTGTTTGAGCAAGTGAATACATGCAAGGACAAAACCAAAGATCTGCAGATGCTGGAGAACTGAAACACAAAAACAGAAGCTCAGCAGGTCTGGCAGCATTTGTGGAGAGAAAAACAGTTAACATTTTGAGTTCAGTGACCCTTTTTCAGAGTTCTCCCCACAGATGCTGCCAGACCTGCTGAGTTTCTCCAGCACCTTGTGGTTATAACCTGCTATGATAGCTTTCTTTCTTGCATGCTCTCTATGGATGCATCCAGAGCTGCTGAGTTTCTCCAGCACTTTCTGTATTTTACATGAATACCTAGCAGTTTTCCTTGTCCCCTTCCTTAAAACCATTCTCAAATATCAAAAATGACACTTACATGTTGCATCTTGTTTATCAAAAGATGGAACTCCATCGGCTGTGATGCTTTTTCTGCAAAAATAGACAAAGGTACAATCTTGCTGTGAAGTTTGACCATAGTTGAAGCTTATCAATTGTACACACGTGTAAGAAAGTGTGTATTGAAGTGAAGTGATTTATTTTAGCACTATGTACTTTCCACAATTTGAATATCCCAGTTAACAAATGAAGTAATTTTCCTACCTCTTGATAGTATGTCTTTTGCTTTGCGCTGCTGAAAAGAAAAGATAGTTTTGTAAATCGTATCAGAGTCAGAGAGTCCTACAGCATGGAGACAGGCCCTTCAACCCAATCTGGTCCACGCTGACCAAAAGGTTTGTCCACGCCAATCCCATTTCCCTGCACTTGCCCCATATCCTGCTAATCCTTTCCTATCCATACATTTGTCCAAATGTCTTTTAAATATTATTAATGTACCCACCTCAACCACTTCCACTGGCAGCTCATTCCATATGCGTACCACCCTCTGTGTAAAAGTGTTGCCCCTCAGGTTCCATTTTATTCTTTGCCCACTACCCTTAAACTGATGCCCTCTAGTCCTCTATTCCCCAACCCTGGGAAAAAGACTGAGTTCATTCACCCTATCCATGCCTCTCATGATCTTATAAACCTCTATGAGGACCCCCTCAGTCCCCTATGCTCTAGAGAAAAAAACAATCCTAGCTTGTCCAACCTCTCCCTATAACTCAGATTATTGAGTCCTGGTAATGTCCTTGCAAATGTCTTCTGCAATTTTTCCAGTTTAATAACATCCTTCCTCTAACAAGGTGATCACAACTGCACAATCCCCAACTGTAGAATCGCCAGCATCCTGTACAGCTGCAAAATAACTTCCCACCTTCCATACTCAGTGCCCTGACTGGTGACGGCCAGTGGGCCAAAAGCCTTCTTCCCTGCCCTGTCTACCTGTGCCTCCACTTTCAGAGAACCACAAATCTGAACTCCAATGTCCCTCTGTTCCACTACACTCCTTAAGGCCCTACCATTCACCAAGAAACTCCAACCTTGATTTGACTTTCCAAAATGCAAGACCTCACACCTATATATATTAAACTCCATTTGCCATTTCTCAGCCCATTTCCCCAGCTGATCAAGGTCCTGCTGCAATTTCTGATGACCTTCCTCACTGTCCACAATACTCCCTATTTTAGGGTTGTCTTTAAACTGAGTAATCATGCCTTATACCTTTTCATCCAGTCATTGACATGGATAATGAACAGCAATGGGCCCAGCACCGATGCCTAAGGCACTCCACTAGTCACAGGCCTCCAGTCCAACAAGTATCCTTCCACTATTACCCTTTGCTTCCTACCATCAAGCAGATGGTGTATCCAATTTGCTAGCTTGCCCTGGATTCCATGTGATCTAACCATGTTGGACCTTATCAACAGTGTCTGGGCTATCTATGCCACCCCCATCGCTTTAGACATCTCAACCACTTCCACTACCCTTCCTCCTCCCAATCTTCCCTGCTCTATGGAAAACTATTGCAGTCTACCCAATCTTTCTCTATCACTGAAATTCTCCAGCCCAGGGCAACATCCTGGTAACTCTCCCTCTGCACCTTCTTCCAGTCCTATCACATCCCTTCTAGAATGCAAAATCCAGGTCTGCACACTATGCTCTCGCTATACAAGGCCTGACCGACATGTTATTGATCCCCAACATAGTGTACTTGCTCTAAAACTCTAGCCTCAGCTAATAAAGGCAAGTATCCTCAGTGGCGAGATCAATGATGGGGATGGGGTTGGGGGAGGTGGGCAGCGGGGAATAGGTTGATTTAACATAAGGGGCATGAGGTTGTGAGGGGATGTGAGGAAAAGGAAATTCGCCCAGAGAGTGGTGGTGGATCTGGAACACAGCCTGTAATGGTTGAACAGGCAAAAACCCTCATCACACTGATATACACTTGCAGTGCCCAGGCTCTCGGGCCAAGTAGTTGGGTAAATGGGGTTAGAAGTGTGGTTTGTTTCTGATCAGCACAGTCTTGACGGACTGAATGGCCTCTTTTGTGCTGCAGATCCCCATGGCTGCTATGTTCATGTGAGCTTTCTGACCATATTAGTTCTTACATGATTTTGTAATATTCCTCCATTCATTTGGTGGGGGCATAGCTGGCCAGGCCAACATTTATTGCACAGAGGTCAGTTAACAGTCAACCACATGCTGTGGGTGTGGAGTCACACGTAGGCCAGACACACAAGGATGGCAGTATCCTTCCCTGAATGACATTAGTGAACCAAATGTATTTTTCTGGCAATCAGCAACGGATTTGCAGTCCTCAGACTCTAATTCCAGATTTGTACTGATTTCAAATTCCACCATTTACTGTGGTGGGATTTGAACTCGGGTGCTCAGAACATTACCTGGACCTCTGGATTAACTAGGCCGTTCCCCCTCCCAAATTTGCAAGGCCTTGCACAAGCTTCACTTACCTTTGTTGACAATGAAGAAAAATGTTAGCGTCACGATGATTAAAACGATAAGCAAAACACCACTTATCACGTCAACACGTCGACATAAGTTCCTTTGAGCATCTGTACAGTGAGAGAAAAGGTCAGAAATTATCTGCCACAACAGGACTTGCTCATTCTCATAAAATTAAACTCGGAGCAGCATCTTCCATTGATTTAGAACAAACATTTGGCACTATGTTCCCTTGAATGCAATAGCACTGATGATATTGTGTGGCCTAAACGACCACACAGGAATGGGAGTAGGCCATGGAACCTCTCTCGAACATGTTCCACCATTCAATAGGATCCGTGTCTGATCTATGGCTTGGCTCCACATGCCTGCCTTTGACCCTTATCCCCTTAATACCTCTGTCACAAAAAACTTTGGCTGTCCCAGATTTAAAATTTACCACTGATCCACTGCCATTTGCGGATAAGAGTTCCAAACCTCAACCATCTTTTGTGTGTAGAAGTGCTTCCTAACATCTGTCCTGAACAACCTGACCTTAATTCTCAGACTATACTCCAAATTCAAATCTATAAGTGTTCCATCCCACTCACATCTAATCATTCACTGGTAATAGCACACAGAATGTCTGGTAAACATTTTGTCCGAAACACACAAAGAACAAAACTAGCTGGAGAAACCCAGTAGATCCGGCAACTTCTGTGGAGAGAAAGCGAAGCAGAGTTAATATTGCAGGTTGCAAGCACAGAAAGTGTTGGAGAAACTCAGCAGGTCTGTCGGACATAATTGACAATTCTTGTGCTCTCCCTCCACGGATGCCGCCAGACCTGCAGAGTTTCTCCAGCACTTTTTGTGCTTATAACCTGTAATGTTACCTCTGTTTCTCTCTGAAACAATTGCACAGAGAAATGAGGAGACTGAATCGCCTGCTTTTTTTTTCTTTTTCTTGTCTTTTTTGGAGAAAAAGAGCAGAGTCCTTCACTCACGCTGATGAATCTCCTGCTTATTTTTTTTCTTACCAAGTCCCCTTTTATTAACATGTGTAGAGTCCCAGACACTGAAACAGCTCCCTGAGAGCCAGCTCTCAGAGTGAATAGAACCCCTAACACTAATCTCCTGCGTATTTTTTTTCCCCCACAAGGTGTACGAATCGTTATTCAATTTCCACCACCAGGAAGAAAGGAAACACCCGAGTGGCCAGTGACCAGCAGTGCCCTTCACATCAAAGGGCAGTGCTGTGTGATCAAACAGCAGGGATTAAATCAAAATAGAATTGGAGGGGGAAAAAAATGCACTCCACTCCCTATGGCGCCCACCTCTCCCTGAACAACTCCAGGGTGTTGGTTGACACCGCGTGCTCCTTCTCCAAGGACACCCGGGCCCTAACGTAACCGCGGAAGAGGGGCAGGCAGTCGGCCCTAACGACCCCCTCCACGGCCCGCTGCCTGGACCTGTTGATGGCCAGTTTGGCCAGGCCCAGGAGCAGACCCACGAGGAGGTCTTCAGACCTGCCCTCCTTCCTCCGTACCGGGTGCCCAAAGATCAGGAGCGTGGGACTGAAGTGCAGCCAAAAACAGAGGAGAAGGTTTTTCAGGAAATCAAAAAGGGAGTGCAAACGCCCACACCCAATATACACGTGGTCCACGGACTCCACAGCGCCACAGAACAAGCAGTTGGGCTGGGAGTCCGTGAACCACCGCAATCTGCGGTTGCAGGGGACTGCTGCGTGCAGCACCCTCCACCCCAGATCCCCGAGGGAAAGGGGGAGGACTCCCGCGTAGAGAGCCCTCCACTGGGGATCCCCACCGCCCGGTGGCAAATGGGCACGCCAAGGCGTGTCCGGGCGGTGGGTGAGGGAGAAGAGGTGGATGGTGTGCAGCAGCAGTCGGTACAGGGCTCTTCTTTTTATCTCCCTAAACGAAACAAAGTTAAAATTTCGGAGGCGGCTCAGGTTGTGGGGCACAGGCTCCCGCGGGAAGTACGGGACCTTGGGGCCAATGTGAAATTCCGTCCGGGCTGGGGTGAGCCCGGACGGGATCCCACCGCACACCTGAGCGTCCTCCAACTGGTGCACTACGTCGGATCAGAGCACCGCCGTTTTAAGGCGTCGGATGGCGGTGGCCACGTACTGGACGTCTACCGCTGCCCTGCCTGCTATATCCTGCGGCAGCGTCCAGCCCAGGCCCCCAGCACCCAGCACGTCCCCGACCCTGATCACCCTCGCCGCAATGGCCCTCCCCTCTGACAGCCACTCGAACCCGCGAGAATGGAGGTCGGATTCCTGAGCAATGGCTCCCTGACGACAGCCGCTACTCCAGCCGGAGGGTAGGCGCGATGCGATTCGACCATGTTCCAGACAGTGATCAGGTCCTGGTAAAATTCAGGCAGCGTCTGGAGGGTGACCTCCAAACCGTCACGGTCGACGAACAGGAGCTGCGTGTCGTAGTTGAGATTACGCACCTGGCAGAAAAAATATGTCACCAGGACGCACCACCTAGGAGGAAAACAGGAGGCGGACGCCCACGAAACGTACAGGCGGTCGATTCTGGACGCTCCGGCCCAGGTCTCACGAAGGTGGAGGTGATGGAGTCGGGATGGAGATTCCGCCAGATGTCCACCAGGTCAAAGGACTTGACCAAGTCCCCCAACCTCCTCCCCGACGCCCAACCAGTGCGGGCACCGCCGTGGGTCCCTGCCCTCGAGGACGCAGTTAAAATCTCCCCCGAGGACGACACACTCGTTCTCGTCGATGGAGGAGAGGTGAACGGACACTTCGCCGAAGAAGCTCGCTTGCCTCGGCCCGGCCAGGGGAGCGTAGACTTTCACCAAGTGAAGCACCGTGCCCCCCCAGCCGAAACGTCAGGTGAAGCAAACGGCCTGGCATAGGCTCCCTGACCCCCCAAGATCCCTGGCTGAAAATGCAGGTCCAAGATAGCCACCCCGCCAGATCTGCGGGTGAGGTGACTCATGTAGACTCCCCCCTCGCCACTCCAGGAGCCAGGTGGCTTCGTCTCCCGGGGTAGTGTGGGTTTCTTGCAGGAAGCACACCGCATACCTCCCGTCCTGAAGGACCGAGAAGGTCTGGAATCTACACTGTGACTCCCTGCTGCCGTTGATGTTGAGGCTGGCTATAGTTGTCTCCATGTCGGAAGTACAGTTAAAAACACACACACACACATTTACTGGGAGGACAAGGGAGGGGCACAGAAGTCCCTCGCCCTCACCAGGAGTGCCCCCAGGAAGTACCTGACTTGCTTTCGCTCATTCACGTCAATCCCAGGCACCTAGTGAGCAGCGTGGGCCGACTAGTAAACTCTCTCGAATGAGCTCCAGCGGTCAAGTGCCAGTTGGGCTCTATCCCGGCGACTCCAAGTTTCCTCGACAAATTCCCGGAGTTCCTCGAGGGGGGTGAGGGGGAGACCGGTGGGGGGCACTGGGGACTCAAAAATGTCACTGCAGACAGAGTCCACGTCATCCCCGGTGTCCGCCACCGATCCCAAATCCTGAAGGACCGAGAAGGTCTGGAATCTACGCTGTGACTCCCTGCTGCCGTTGATGTTGAGGCTGGCTATAGTTGTCTCCATGTCGGAAGTACAGTTAAAAACACACACACACACATTTACTGGGAGGACAAGGGAGGGGCACAGAAGTCCCTCGCCCTCACCAGGAGTGCCCCAGGAAGTACCTGGCTTGCTTTCGCTCATTCACGTCAAGCCCAGGCACCTAGTGAGCAGCGTGGGCCGACCAGTAAACTCTCTCGAATGAGCTCCAGCGGTCAAGCGCCAGTTGGGCTCTATCCCGCCGACTCCAAGTTTCCTCGACAAATTCCCGGAGTTCCTCGAGGGGGGTGAGGGGGAGACCGGTGGGGGGCACTGGGGACTCAAAAATGTCATTGCAGACAGAGTCCACGTCATCCCCGGTGTCCGCCACCGATCCCAAACCCTCCTCCAGGAGGTCGTCCTCGGTACCGACCCCTCCCCCACCAAGAGAATGGGGGCTGGTCTGGCACTGCCACCTGGCCTCAAACCCCCGGCGACCCTATCCCCAGGGTCACCAGCAGTTCTTCAGCACACCCCTTCCCGGAACGCCCTAAGCTCGGGTCGTAGGGCTGCAGAGGCTCAGGGCCCGGCTCCTCTCCCGACATGGACACCCGGCTCCTCAGGGAAAAGGTCCTCCCCCAGGGCCAAGGCCCCCGGAAAAACAGTCTGGGAGGGAGGAGCGAGGATAACACCTTCCTTCCCTCCACCGCTCGACGACCAAGCAGAGGGTTCTCCGTTGTCGCCTGCATCACGGCCTGTGTGGTTATTAAAGTCCTCCCCAAGGGGCCAGAGGAGTTGTGGCAGCAGAAGGTCCTGCTGTAGCCCCTGGGAGTTTAGGCAGGTCAGGCCGCGGTGCAGGACAGGCAAGAGACAGGATAGGCTCAACGCCACCAGCGTGTTGCTAGGACATCTCTCCCCTCCAAGGGCCGGCACCTCTTTCCCAGAAAAGCAGGGCGAGTCCCAGGTAGGCCCTTGGTCGAGCAGTGGGGGCAGACCTGTTGGGGAGGGACGCCAAGGCAAGTTCCAGGCAGCCCCAAACTTTAGTCCCAGGCAGCAGCAGTGGAGGTGGGCCTCCAGCAGTAGCAGTGGTGGAGGTTGTGGGGAGGGGCCTGAGGCGAGTCCCAGGCAGTGATGGTGGAGGCAGGCCTCAGCATTGGAGGCAGGCCTCAGGCAAGTCCTAGGCAGGCCCTTGGTCACAGTGGTGGGGGGTAGACCTGTTGGGGAAGGTTCCCAAGGCAAGTCCCAGCGGCCCCAAAATGTGGTCCCAGTTAGCAGCAGTGGAGGTGGGCCTCTAACAACAGCGGCAGTGCTGGAGGTCCTGGGAGGGGCCCGAGGTGAGTCCCAGGCAGCAGCAGTGAGGCAGGCCCCAAGCAGTAACAGCTGAGGCAGGTCCGGGCGGGGTCCCAGAGACCAGCAGCGGGAGTGGACCCCAGGTCAGCAGCAACACTCCCTTGATTTGGGTGAGGCCCAGGCTGCAGCTCCAAAAGTAGGCCAAGGGCTCAAAGCTCTCACCTCGTTCTGCCTCTGCCTCTTCCTCCTCCTCCTCCTCCTCTTCCTCCTCCTCTTCCTCCTCCTCTTCCTCCTTCTTCTTCTTCCTTTTTTCTTTCTTCCTTTCTTCCTCTCAGAATGTGGGGCAGCTGGTCCAGGGACAGTCCCCTTCCTCTCAGACACCTTCAAGGAGGAGAGTCCTAGACGCGCACACGCTGATCCAGCTCCCTCAAGAGCCAGCTCTGAGTGAATAGAACCCCTAACACTAATCTCCTGTTTTTTTTTTATTTTATTAAACAAATTACAAAACAGTTTACAAAAATCATTTACAGCTGTACACAAGGGACAGCAATTTTACAAAGGAGAGGAGCAGCAAAGCTAGGCCCCAAACCCTACCGTTCAACCATTTTACAGGGAGAGGAGGGCAAACCTCAAATCCCAGTTCCACATATGACAAGACAGTGACAATGACATTTGTACATTAGACAATACTGTTACATACAAAAGTGCAAATCTCCTGCTTATTTCTGTCAGCCAGGGCTCCCTGATTGGCCCAGGTTAACCATCCCATTCAAGGATCCCACAGTTAATGAGATCCCACCTGGCCCTCATTCCATTCACTACATCACTCCCCCCCACTAAATCTGTTCTTTTTCTTATAGCTTCAAGGTTTGTGAGAAGATTTGTAGCTCGGGTGCTCGTTGTTGTGGTTCTGTTCGCCGAGCTGGGAATTTGTGTTGCAGACGTTTCGTCCCCTGTCTAGGTGACATCCTCAGTGCTTGGGAGCCTCCTGTGAAGCGCTTCTGTGATCTTTCCTCCAGCGTTTGTAGTGGTTTGAATCTGCCGCTTCCGGTTGTCAGTTCCAGCTGTCCAATGCAGTGGTCGGTATATTGGGTCCAGGTCAATGTGTTTCTTGATAGAATCTGTGGATGAGTGCCATGCCTCTAGGAATTCCCTGGCCGTTTTCTGTTTGGCTTGTCCTATGATAATAGTGTTGTCCCAGTCGAATTCATGTTGCTTGTCATCTGCGTGTGTGGCTACTAAGTATAACTGGTCGTGTCGTTTCATAGCTCGTTGGTGTTCATGTATGCGGATCATTAGCTGTCTTCCTGTTTGTCCTATGTAGTGTTTTGTGCAATCCTTGCATGGGACTTTGTACACTACATTGGTTTTGCTCATGCTGGGTATCGGGACAAGTGTGAGTGTGTGGGTCTGTAGGAGTGCGTGTCTGTGCGTGCGCGCACGTGTGTATAATGCCGTGGGATCACCTGTAGTGTGACATGAACCCAAGGTCTTGGTTGAGGCCAACTCCATGGGTACCGAACCTGACTATCAGCCTCTCTGCTCGGCCACTTTGCGTTGCTGCCTGTCCCATAGTCCACATTGGAGGATGGTCACCCGAATGTCCGAGGCCGAATGTCCCGGACTGCTGAGGTGTTCCCCGACTGCGAGGGAACCCTCCTGTCGGGTGATTGTTGTGTGGTGTCAATTCATCCATTGCCGTAGCCTCTGCTTGGTTTCGCCAATGTGTCGAGTAGAGGCTAGTGCCTAAAGCTAGTGCCTCCAATTAAACCTGTTGGACGATAACCCGGTGTTGTGAGATTTTTAACTTTGTCCATCCCAGTCCAACACCAGCTCCTCCACATCATGACTACCTGAACTTGGTATGTCACAGGACCTGACTTTGTGTTGACCTTGCTTCGTACCCATACAGAACAATTTCTGTGGTTTTTGACATGAAACTGCATCTCCTGAAGTAAATTGTCTCTCTTGCTTAGAAGGTGGTGTGTGGCAGACCTGGTGTTCCTTCTACTGCCTCACACCCCCTCCGTCCACCCTCAGGTCTGGGAGTGTCAGATTAAACCTGGCGCAGAATCTTCTCCTTATCAGCATCTTTGCTGGAGCTATCCCTGTAGTTGCATGAAAGATGATCCGATAATAATCAAATATGAACCAGGGCAGTTTGGTATCGAGTGAAGCTGCAGGCTGTTTCTGTAAGCCTGCATTCAACATTTGGACAGCTCTTTCTGCCACTCCATTAGACAGTGAATGTATGGAGTGATCCGAACATACCAAATACCATTCAACTTCAGGAATTACTCTAAATACTTGCTGGTAAAAGACATACCATTGTCCATTTCCAATACTTCCGGGGGTCTGTGTATCATGAACACTGCTCTCAGCTTTTCAATTATCACCCCTGTGTTTGCTGAATGAACTATATGCATGTTTAACCACTTTTATTGGGTATCCACAATGACCAGTTGGTGTAGACCAGGTCAGATCCCCTCAAAACATGTCAAGAAAGCAGCCCATACCTTCACTTTTCTAGTTGTGCTAGGCAGGTGTACAGTGGATATTCCAGGTGAGATGCAGCTGGCTTAACTGTTCAGTTTTAAACAAAACAGGATTTATTTACGGACTACCGAATGAATCACGAGTAAAAGAGCCATGAATTTAGAATAACTTAACCTGTCTGAAAACCCAGTCGACTCTGTCGCAACTTCATGATGCTGTCCCAAATACTTGAAGCATCCTCATAAACACCGGCTTGGCAAAATAACGTAAACTCAAACACAGGTTCTTACAGGAACGATGTCAGAGAGGGAGAGAATCGGCATAGAGATGTTCTCAGGGTCTCCAGCAGTTAAAAAACTTGAACAGCAGCCGCAAACAGTCTGTTTGCTAAAACCAAACCAATCCAAACCCTGAAATTGGAGAACTGATCACTCTCCTTTCATTGTACAAGTGTTTTAAAAGAAAAATTTAAAAGTCTTCTCAAGTTGGGGTGCCTGAGTCACACTTTTTACCATTTTAATGTGTACGCCTGCCTGGCAGAAACATTTAAGCACTATGTCTAATTTCTCCAAGTGCTCTTTATTGGTTTTCCTGGTTATTAGCAGGTCATCCAGATCAAAGGCACCCTGGGGTAGACCTTGTAAAATATTCTCCATCACCCATTGGAAAAAGACAATGGCTGATGATATCCCAAATGGCAATCTTGTATATTGTTACAAACCTTTCTGGGTATTTTGAGCCAAAGAAGTTATATCTTTCTCAACCAATTCTGTCCAATCAAGCTTGGGCCTGAACCTCTTACTACAATCAGTATTTGCACCAACTGGTTCTCATGGGTGACTAGAACCAAAGGCTTACTCTTCATCTGTAACGATTCCCAGGGATGATTTGGAGATGCCGGTGTTGGACTGGGGTGTACAAAGTTAAAAATCACACAACGCCAGGTTATAGTCCAACAGGTGACAATCACCTGATGAAGGACCAGCGCTCCGAATTAAACCTGTTGGACTATAACCTGGTGTTGTGTGATTCCCAAGGATATATTCTCAGCTGGGCCGAGGCTTTATGCTAATGTAAAGGTTGGAGTTCAGAGCTAATCTTGTTAAAGATTGGTTCCACAACCACAGATACAGCTGCACCAGCTGCATGAGAACTAGGTAACCATTTAACCAGCCACTAATTTTAATTGGAAACCAAAATACAGATTCTGGAAATGAGAAAAATAGAAAATGCTTGAAAAGCTCAGCAGGTCTGGCAGTCTCTGTGGAGAGAAATCAGAGCTTAAGTTTCGGGTATTCATTCGATTCATTCTGAGGGTCACTGAACCCGAAACATTAATTTTAATCGGTTCCGATTTTGTTGTCGCTAGGCAATTTAATTATTGCCGATGGACTTTCCAGGAATGGATTCTCCTGGATACTGACCTATGAGTTCTCCCACTGAGGTCAGACCTCGTACAACTGTTTCGCTGTCTCGAGTCTGCATATTGGCGACAAGTACAATGTTGAAAAGTGTGGTGCTGGGAAAGCGCAGCAGGCAGGGGCCTGCTAGCTCAGAGCCAGAAGACCATTTGGGTGTTGTTGTTGGTTGGCTGAGGCCCCTCTACTCAGGGTATGCCCTCTGTAAGGCTCTGCAATTGCCTAGAGTAAGTGGTGCTCCCCAAGCTCAGTTAGATAGACGAGTGTGTCAACCTCCATTGGGATGTCCTGTAGCTCACATTCTTCACCTACTGACAAAGCCAGTTGCAGTGCCATTTGAAGTCCAGTCGGGCTTCATCTAGTCGGCATTTTTGCATGGTTACATCATTAATCCCAAATACCAAACAGCCTCTCAGCATCCCATTCAGGGTTAACCCAAAATCACAGGCCTCTGCCAGTTGTCATAACCTTGTCAAAAATCCCAAAAAGGATTAATCCTATTCTCAAATAGCCAAATAAAACTGATAGCATCTCCATTTGGAGGCTTGAGATTCTTGTACCAAAGCCATCGATTCTTGAAAGATGTTAGTATCTGGTACCTCAGGGAAAGACGGGCTCCTGATAACTGAAATTGCTGCAGGTCTGCAAGCAGTCAGAAGGATTGCTCATTTCTTTTCATCTGCCCCAATGTCATTTGCCTGGAAAGTAAATTTTGCATTCTTAGCATGTACTGGACTGTGGCTTTGACAGCAGGATGGAACAAATCAAACTTCCCAAAAATGCTTAGCGTAACTCAAAGACGACAGCTGTGAGTGAATTTTCTTCAGGAGTCGACTGTTTCTCTTGATGCTGATATAACTGCACAGAGTCTGGTATCCTGTCACCAACTCACTGTTTATTCACACATGTACAATGCATGGGCTCTGACCAGCTAGCTCAGAGCCAGTCTCTAGAATGATGAGACTCTCTGACTCTCCTGTCTGTGTCAACCAGAGCTCCCTGATTGGCCGAGGTTAACAATCCCAATCAAGGATCTAACAGTCAATGAGATCTACCGGACCTTTGTTCCAATCACTTCATTGTCTCTCTCCACAGATGTTGCCAGACCTGCTGAGTTTCTCCAGCACTTCCTGGAGAAGTTATAATGTATAATATTAACTCTGTTTTCTTCTCTCTCTCTCTCTCTCTCTCTGTCTCCACAGACCCTGCCAGAACTGTTGAACTTCTCCAGTACTTTTACTTAGAGTCATCGAGTCATAGAGATGTACAGCATGGAAACAGACCCTTCAGTCCAACCTGTCCATGTCCTCCAGATATCCCAACCCAATCTAGTCCCACCTGCCAGCACCCGGCCCACATCCCTTCAAACCCTTCCTATTCATATACCCATCCAAATTCCTCTTAAATGTTGTAGTTGTACCAGCCTCCACCATTTCCTCTGGCAGCTCATTCCATACACGTACCACCCTCTGTGTGAAAAAGTTGCCCCTAGGGTCTCTTTTATATCTTTCCCCTCTCACCCTAAACCTATGCCCTCTAGTTCTTGACTACCCGACCCCAGGGAAAAGACTTTGTCTATTTATCCTATCCATGCCCCCTCATAACTTTGTAAACCTCTATAAGGTCACCCCTCAGCCTCCGATGCTCCAGGGAAAACATCCCCAGCCTGTTCAGCGTCTCCCTGTAGTTCAGATCCTCCAACCCTGGCAACATCCTTGTAAATCTTTGCTGAACCCTTTCAAGTTTCACAACATCTTTCCGATAGGAAGGAGACCAGAATTGCATGCAGTATTCCAACAGTAGCCTAACCAATGTCCTGTACAGCTGCAACATGACCTCCCAACTCCTGTACTCAATACTCTGACCAATAAAGGAAAGCATACCAAACGCCCCCTTCACTATCCTATCTATCCGCGACTCCACTTTCAAGGAGCTATGAACCTGCACTCCAAGGTCTTTTTGTTCAGCAACCCTCCCTAGGACCTTACCATTAAGTGTATAAGTCCTGATAAGATTTGCTTTCCCATAATGTAGCATTTATCTGAATTAAACTACATCTGTCACTTCTGTTTCAGATCTTCAGCATCCTGCTGTTTTGCGTTTTATATTGGAAACTTTATCTGTCCCAAAGGGGGACTGAAAAGGAAGGAAACTGGATGGCACATGGACTGACTGCAGCAATACAACAAGATAGCTCACAACCGTCTCCTCAGGGGGCTAATAGAGAACGGGCATTATCACCGACCCAGCCAGAGATGCTCATGTCCCATGAATGAATGAAGTCCTTGCTGATAGAACATTCATGGGAATGCCATGACATCCAAGGCTATGACCCTAATGTTGGCAAGTGGGACTAGTATGGATTTATTTTTGACAGTCCAGGCATGATGGGACACAAGGCCTCTTCTGTAAGAATAATGTGGGAATATTCTTAAATATAAATCCGTTTTTAAATCTGTCATTTATTCATCGACAAAGGTCAGGTATTACAGTGGAAAAACATCTCACCTTGTTCTGCTTTGTATCGCCACTCATCTTCCTGAGTAATAGAAACATGTTTACTAAAAGGGGAATACACCCAATCTCCGAAAATCTTTGTTTTATAATTGCAGCTGTAATTTCCAAAGGAGTGAATTCCCAACTTGATTGTAAATGTCGCTGTCTTCTCATCTCTAGTTAGGTGAAGAAACTGTGTGTAATTTTGATGCTGACTGTTATACAGGTAGTAAGTGCCCTCACTGGAGCGAATATCACCTTTGCAAGTAATGGCAATAACTTGACCATCTGAACTGGACTGTGGTGCTGGGAATTTATGAATAGTTGGTGGCGAGGGTCTGTCTGCAATAGAAAGAGATGTCCGGAAATGGCACAGCAATTCACAACAACGATTATACACAGGGACATTTAGACCTTTTGAAAAGTAACCCCAGAGACCCATGTAACTTTCAAAGTTTGTGAGAAGATTTGTAGCTCGGGTACTCGTTGCTGTGGTTCTGTTCGCCGAGCTGGAAGTTTTTGTTGCAAACGTTTCATCCCCTGTCTCGGTGACATCCTCAGTGCTTGGGAGCCTCCTGTGAAGCGCTTCTGTGGTGTTTCCTCCGGCATTTATAGTGGCCTGTCCCTGCTGCTTCCGGTTGTCAGTTTC